>NC_071284.1:33695843-33713343 GCF_001660625.3 Ictalurus punctatus
AGAGAGAGAGAGACAGGGAGATATAGAGACAGAGAGATAGATAGAGACAGAGGGAGATATGGAGAGAGAGAGAGACAGACAGAGAGGGAGATAGAGAGAGACAGAGAGGGAGAGAGAGGGAGATAGAGAGAGAGACAGACAGACAGAGAGAGAGAGATAGAGACAAAGTGAGGGGGAGACAGAGAGAGGGGGATAGAGACAGTGAGAGAGAGAGGGAGATAGAGAGAGACAGACAGAGAGGGACATAGAGAGAGACAGACAGAGAGGGACATAGAGAGAGACAGACAGACAGAGATAGAGAGGGAGATAGAGAGAGACAGACAGAGAGGGAGATAGAGAGAGACAGACAGAGAGGGACATAGAGAGAGACAGACAGACAGAGAGGGACATAGAGAGAGACAGACAGACAGAGAGGGAGATAGAGAGACAGACAGAGAGGGAGATAGAGAGACAGACAGAGAGGGAGATAGAGAGAGACAGACAGAGAGGGACATAGAGAGAGACAGACAGACAGACAGACAGAGAGAGGGAGATAGAGAGAGAGAGACAGACAGACAGAGAGGGACATGGAGAGAGACAGACAGACGGAGAGAGAGAGGGAGATGGAGAGAGACAGACAGAGAGGGACATAGAGAGGGACATAGAGAGAGGGACATAGAGAGAGACAGACAGACAGAGAGGGAGATAGAGAGACAGACAGAGAGGGAGATAGAGAGACAGACAGAGAGGGAGATAGAGAGAGACAGACAGAGAGGGACATAGAGAGAGACAGACAGACAGACAGAGAGAGAGAGGGAGATAGAGAGAGACAGACAGAGAGGGACATGGAGAGAGACAGACAGACGGAGAGAGAGAGGGAGATGGAGAGAGACAGACAGAGAGGGACATAGAGAGAGACAGACAGAGGGGGAGATAGAGAGAGACAGACAGAGAGGGACATAGAGAGAGAGACAGACAGAGAGGGACATAGAGAGAGACAGACAGACAGAGAGAGAGGGAGATAGAGAGAGACAGACAGACAGACAGACAGACAGACAGAGAGAGAGGGAGATAGAGAGAGAGATCTAGAGACAAAGAGTGAGAGAGAGAGAGATAGACCGAGAGAGAGAGAGAGAGATAGACAAAGAGAGAGAGAGAGATATAGACAAAGAGAGAGAGAGAGAGAGAGATATAGACAAAGAGAGAGAGAGATATAGACAAAGAGAGAGAGAGAGAGAAAGAGTGAGGGAGAGAGAGAGAGAGAGAAAGAGAGAGAGAAAGCGAGCTTGTTGGTTGTACAGTGACTCCTGTGTTCTGTTCGAAGCTCCGCTCACCACTCCTGTGAGTCTGGAGTTATATTTGCTCTGTGGCCTCAGGGGAGGATCCACTCGACCCCGCTGCCCTTCTACTCTTCACCCAGTCTGAAATCTGCACGGCTGACCACGCAGTCACAGAGCTGGCAACATGTCACCTGTCCTGCCATAGAAATAGCTCTCGCTAGACTCGTATCACGCTCGAGCGCCGTTAGCACCAATTTCACCAAAATTCATTTGCGTGCGCACGAGGCGAATCATTTTCGGTCCATGGAGTCGACTCCAAAGTCGACTCTTCGATTCCGAGGACTAGAATCAGCTCTTTTTTGGGATGAACCGAAAACAAGATGAAGACTTGACAGCTTGACATGCAACATTTATCTATTTAAAAATATGTTTACATATATATGTGTATAAGAAACGCTATGCTACAGCCCATAATATTCACACTTCATGACATGAATGTCGTTTCGCCTGCGTACGCCACGGCGACGGGTTTGAACCCACAGAGTCGAGACGTGACCGCAGTGTAAACTTTCATTCAGAGCTGAAACTCCGAAGTTTGAATTAAACCCGGAAGTCTGCGCTTCGTTTCGAATCTGTTGTGGGCGGTGTCCAAATACTTCTGAGCCGGACAGTACGTCACGCGGTTAAACGGGTGCGTCCGGGCGTGTAAGTGACTGGTCGATGTTTTGTGTCGCAGCCCGGCTGGGAGTTCCTGGAGAGTCAGGATGTGTGCGGGCCGTGCCAACCTCACCAGCTGCCCCCGCTGCCCCCTGGCTGGGAGGAGAGGCAGGACAACCTCGGCAGAACCTACTACGTCAACCACGAGAACCGCACCACACAGTGGCACAGACCCACAATCCAGTAAGACCACATTACAGCAACATGCTTCTGAAACAGTACTAAAGGGTACCTTTCCTTGCTTTTAATAAAACGTACGTCTTTTACACCTTTATTCGCTTCCTCCATCTTGAAATATTGATATATTTACGTTGAAATCGGATTTAAGGAACTTTTAACGGTACGCTTCACGGACCTTTTCTAGTTTAAAGGTACGCTTGATGTTACCATTCCAGTGACAAGGAAAAGTGTAGTTTAGTCCCCTTTTTGTCCCCCCCGAGAGAGTGAAATATTTTACTTCAATTACCGACTGTTGCGCTGTAGAATGTATTGGCGCCCCGTACTAATGCGAAGGTGCCACCGAGTGCACATGTGTGTGTGTGGTTTGTGTTTCTAATAAACCGGTAATAAACGACCCCGGTGTGCGGAAGGTTTAAAATGCACTCGCGGTGTAACGCTGCCCCCTGCAGGTGGAGTATGTCCTTACACCAGGGTCACTGTCGATGCTTTACTGTCGCAGAGTAGGGAAAAGCGTGACCGTAGATTACTGCACGGAAGAAAAGGAAGTGAATGCAAACGCGTGTGTGTCCTTTTAGGGACGTGCAGAGGGAGGCGGAGCTGACGCAGAGCACGCACGTACAACTTCCTTTCATCACGCGCAGACAGATCTCTGACCACGATGAGAACAACGATCGCAGGGAGTCTCCCGAGGTACGCACACGCACGTGTTTATCCACAGTCGGCGCATGCTGAATCTCATCTCAAGCATGTATTGGCTGTATATAATGAGTAAAGTTGGGGTGTGTGTGTGTGTGTGCGCAGAGTTGGGAGATCATTACTGAGGACGAGGGCACTCTGTACAGCAGTCAGAATCAGCTCTCTCCCCCTCCTCCTCATTCACCGCTGGATTACACGGCTTTCACTGAGGAGTTCTGCAGGTTACAGACGGGCAACGAGAACCGCACCTCTGTCACAGTTAGTACACACACACGTACACACTAATACTAATAATAATAATAATAATAATAATATTTCTCCTTTCTCGAACCCAACTCACTTAAAAAATTTTGGAAAGGAAACACCAGTACAAACCCAGTATACAAACTGGACGGTTGGCCAAAAACAATAGAATAAATATCAAACCTACACACACACACACACACACACACACACACACACACACACACACATACACACATACAGGAATAAACTGACTCATGACGACTGGCTTGTACATCCTTCGTGATTTCCCCTCATGCTTCTCTCTCTACGTGTGTGTGTGTGTGTGTGTGTGTGTGTGTGTAGGGTCACGGGAGTCGGAGAGGGAGCGCACCGTTGCTGACTGTAGAGGAACGTCCGGTTCATCCTGTGGTGAGACGACTTTCACGTCGCTTCAAGTTTACAATACAGCTTTTACTCATACTGCCACTAAAGTTAATGGGGTGCGACGGGTTTGTTGTTTCATTGAATAATAAAGTGAAATCGGTGGCAAATTGCTGTGGTGTAAGAGGAATAAAACACTTTGGTACATAGTGTTTATATATCTATATATATTATATATATATAGATGTTGCCCACGACCCCGGGTTTGCCCCCTGGCTGGGAGGAGAAGCAGGACAGTAAGGGTCGAGTTTATTACATCAACCACAAGAGCAGAATCTCCACCTGGACCCGGCCACTTGTCCAGGTCTCACACACACACACACACACACACACACACACACACACACACACACGTGCGCGCACTAGGACTGGGCGGTACGTGGATATAGTATTGATATCATGATAAATGACATCACAGGACAGATTTGCACATGTAGATGTCACTCATGTTTGCAAACACGTACTCGAGTTTTCAGTTTCGTGCTTAAATGCTTGTATTTATTTGAATCTTTTTACGTTTGCAGTAGTACTGTTTTTCCTGCAGGGGGCACGGTGGCTTAGTGCCTCGCTCTAAATTGTCCGTAGTGTGCGAATTTGTGCACGATTGCGCCCTGCGATGGATCGGCACCCCGTCCAGGGTGTCCCCCGCCTTGTGCCCCGAGTCCCCTGGGATAAGCTCCAGGCTCCCTGTGTAGGATAAGCAGTACGGAAAATGGATGGATGGATAGATGTGTGGATGGTTGGATGGGTTGATGGATGGATGTGTTGATGGAGGGATGGATGGATGTGTGGATGGTTGGATGGGTTGATGGATGGATTGATGGATGGATGGATGGAGGATTGGATAGATGGAGGGATGACTGGATGGATGGGTGGGTGGATTGATGGATGGATGGATGTGTGGATGGTTGGAAGGGTTGATGGATGGATGGAGGGATGGCTGGATGGATGGGTGGGTGGGTTGATGGATTGATGGATGTGTGGATGGATGGATGGATGGTTGGATGGGTTGATGGATGGATGGAGGGATTAATGGATGGATGGAGGGATGGATAGATGGAGGGATGGCTGGATGGATGGATGGATGTGTGGCTGGATGGATGGATAGCTGGGTGGATGTGTGGATGGATAGCTGAATGGATGGATGGATGTGTGGATGGATGGATGGATGGATGGATAGCTGAATGGATGGATGGATAGCTGGATGGATGGATGGATAGCTGGATGGATGGATGGATGGATGGATAGCTGAATGGATGGATGGATAGCTGGATGGATGTGTGGATGGATGGATAGCTGAATGGATGGATGGATAGCTGGATGGATGGATGGATGTGTGGATGGATGGATGGATGGATAGCTGAATGGATGGATGGATGGATGAATGGATAGCTGGATGGATGGATGTGTGGATGGATGGATGGATGGATAGCTGAATGGATGGATGGATGGATAGCTGAATGGATGGATGGATGGATGGATGGATAGCTGAATGGATGGATGGATGTGTGGATGGATGGATGGATGGATGGATGGATGGATGGATGGATAGCTGAATGGATGGATGGATGGATGGATGTGTGGATGGATGGATGGATGGATGGATGGATGGATAGCTGAATGGATGGATGGATGGATGGATGGATGTGTGGATGGATGGATGGATGGATGGATAGCTGAATGGATGGATGGATGGATAGCTGAATGGATGGATGGATAGCTGAATGGATGGATGGATGTGTGGATGGATGGATGGATGTGTGGATGGATGGATGTGTGGATAGCTGAATGGATGGATGGATGGATGGATAGCTGGATGGATGGATGGATGGATGGATAGCTGAATGGATGGATGGATGGATGGATGGATGGATGGATGGATGGATGGATGGATGGATGTGTGGATGGATGGATGGATGGATAGCTGAATGGATGGATGGATGGATGGATGGATGGATGGATGTGTGGATGGATGGATGGATGGATAGCTGAATGGATGGATGGATGGATGGATAGCTGAATGGATGGATGGATGGATGGATGGATAGCTGAATGGATGGATGGATGTGTGGATAGCTGAATGGATGGATGGATGGATGGATAGCTGGATGGATGGATGGATGGATGGATGGATGGATAGCTGAATGGATGGATGGATGGATGGATGTGTGGATGGATGGATGGATGGATAGCTGAATGGATGGATGGATGGATGGATAGCTGAATGGATGGATGGATGGATGGATGGATAGCTGAATGGATGGATGGATGGATGGATAGCTGAATGGATGGATGGATGGATGGATAGCTGAATGGATGGATGGATGGATGGATGGATAGCTGAATGGATGGATGGATGGATGGATGGATAGCTGAATGGATGGATGGATAGCTGAATGGATGGATGGATGTGTGGATGGATGGATAGCTGGATGGATGGATGGATGGATGGTGGGATGTTTTTCCTGTAGTTTGTTTGCAAACCTGTATATTGTGATGCACACTGTATCTTGTTCAGTACACTGCTCTCATACAAGTTTTGTATCTGTGCAAGGAAATGTACAAAATAAAATACTTAATCATAAACAGATGTATAAATAAATAAATAAATCAGAATAAAGTGGTTGCTGGGTGTCGGACGTGCCCGGAGTACCGGTAGCGCGTGTAGATCTCGCTGTAATAACGGAGCTGCTATTATAACCGTTTGTTTTGTCGTAATTCTCGCAGTTGATCCAGCCCACTGACGGATCCTCCTCGTCTGCGGCGGGCGGAGCGTGTGGTCGCTCTCCGAGCCCCACGGTGTACGCACCGCCCCAAGCCTCGCCCCAAGCCTCGCCCCTGCACTCGCCCGGCCCGCAGCAATCGCACACCTTCGACTTCGCTGGCTCCATGCTCCCGGGCTGGGAGGTCCGGGTCGCTCCGAACGGACGGCCGTTCTTCATCGACCACAACACCAAGAGCACTACGTGGGTGAGTGTGTGTGTGTGTGTGTGTGTGTGTGTGTGTGTGTGTGCGTGTGTGTGTGTGAGAGACTCACTGGATGATATCCCGCTGTAATCCTTCACGAGTCTGACCTTCAGGGATGTTAAGAGTTAACCAGGTAATTATTAAAGGTGGAGTTGGATCAGAACACCACTTCCTGTTTCTGATTCACCATTTCCTGTGTCCAAACAGGAAGACCCCAGGTTGAGGATTCCTGTTCACATGAGGAAACAAGCCTCTCTCGACCCCAACGACCTCGGCCCGCTGCCGGTAAGGGCAAGGGTTTGACTTACGTGAGGAAATTCTGATCAAATTTTAAACCTTAAAAGTTTTACACCTTGTGTATGAAGCTGTCGGCGAACGAGCACGTGTGTGTGTGTGTGTGTGTGTGTGTGTGTGTGTGTGTGTGTGTGTGTGTGTGTGCGCTTGCTTTCGTAGCCTGGCTGGGAGGAGAGGGTTCACAGTGACGGAAGGATCTTCTATATCGATCACAGTAAACACACACACACACACACACACACACACATATTCAGCATGGGAAAGTGTGTGTAGAACTGAGATATAATGAAGGGAAATGTCTCTTCTACAGACACGAAGACCACACAGTGGGAAGATCCCAGACTGCAGAACTCCGCCATTACCGGACCAGTAAGTACCGCTCGTGTGTGTGTGTGTGTGTGTGTGTGTGTGTGTGTGTGTGTGTGAGTGTGTATGGAAGGAGTCTCCAGTGTCAGTGGAACAGTTCGAGGTAGAGTTGACGTTATGTTTTCAGGACCGAGACGTTTACGCTTCTTTGTGGTTTCTATGGTAACATGACCTGCTGCAGTTTATGTGTTATTTCTGTGTAATCTGAGAGTAGCTGAGGGAGGAGTTTTAGTGTGACGTGTGTGTGTGTGTGTGTGTGTGTGTGTGTGTGTGTGTGTGTGTGTTTCAGGCTGTGCCTTACTCCAGAGACTACAAGCAGAAGTACGAGTATTTCCGCAAGAAGCTGAAGAAGCCAGTAAGACTGCTTCAGTGTTACTGCTTATTGCTGTAGATTACACCACCTTTCTTTCATTCCTGTATTTCATCTCTCTATCTCTCTCACTCTCACTCTCACTCTCTCTCTTTTACTTTCTCTCTCTGTCTCTCACTCTCACGCTCTTTCTGTCTCTCTTGCGCTCTCTCTCTTGCTGTCTCTGTGTCTCTTGCTCTCTCTCTGTCTCTCTCTCTTGCGCTCTCTCTTTCTGTCTCTTTCTGTCTCTCTCTTCCTCTCTCTTGTTTTTTGTTTATCTTTTCTGATGCTGTTTGTCCTTCATCTCTCTCTCTCTGTCTGTCTCTCTGTTCTTCTTCATCTCTTTCTGTCTCTCTCTCTCTCTTTCTCTTCCCCTCTCTCTGTCTGCCTCTCCTTGTGTTTATCTTTTCTGTCTCTCTGTCTTCCCCCCTCTGTTAAACTTTTCTCTCTCTCTTTCTCTTCTCCCCCCCTCTCTCTTTCTCTCTCTCTCTCCTTCCCTCTTTCTCTCTCTCTCTCCCTCTTTTTCTCTCTCCCTCTCTCTCTCTGTCTCTCTCTCTTTCTCTCTCTCTCTCCCTCTCTTTCTCTCTCTCTCTCTCTCTCTCTCTCTCCCTCTCTTTCTCTCTCTCTCTCTCACTCTGTTTATCTTTTCTGTCTCTCTCTGTCCTTCATCTCTCTGTATCTCTCTCTTTCTCTTCCCCATCTCTGTTTATCTTCTCTCTCTCTCTCTCTCTTTCTCTCTCTCTCTCTCTCTCTCTCTCTCTCTCTCTCTCTCTCTCTCTCTCACTCTGTTTATCTTTTCTGTCTCTCTCTGTCCTTCATCTCTCTGTATCTCTCTCTTTCTCTTCCCCCATCTCTGTTTATCTTTTCTCTCTCTCTCTCTCTCTCTCTCTCTCTGTCTCTCTCTGTCTCTCTGTCCCCCCCCCCCCCCCCCGCCCCCCCCCCCACAGGGAGACATCCCGAATCGTTTCGAGATGTCCGTGAGACGGAACGCTCTTCTGGAGGACTCATACCGCCGCATCCTGTCCGTCAAGCGACCCGACCTCCTCAAGGCCCGCCTCTGGGTGGAGTTTGCAGGGGAGAGGGGGCTGGACTACGGGGGCGTGGCCAGAGAGTGGTTCTTTCTCATCTCCAAGGAGATGTTCAACCCTTATTACGGGCTGTTTGAGTACTCTGCTCTGTAAGTGATGATTCCGGATATTGAAACGAAACGCACTCGATGTCGTGATCCTCGCAGTAAAGACGTGACGCGCCGGTGTAAACATTTAACCGCGGCGTGCTGTCTTTACAGGGACAACTTCACGCTGCAGATCAACCCAAACTCGGGCCTCTGCAACGAGGATCATTTCTCCTACTTCAAATTCATCGGGCGTGTGGCGGGGATGGCCGTCTACCACGGCAAGCTGCTGGACGGTACGCATGGTCACCTCGCCATTCCTTACCCGACCCGTTCTCTAAACGTGGGCATTTTTCATTTCTGCCAACACACACACTACCGGTCAAAAGTGTACACACACCCATTCTTTATTTTCAGTTTTTCAATAATAAAGTGACCAAAACTCCGGAGTAACACAAACGGAGCTATGGGAATTATGATCAAAAAAAAGAAATCCAAAACAAATCTAAATAATTGAATATTTCATCATCTTCAGCGTAGACGCTATTTCCACCTAGAAGTTTCCAGAAACGTATTCTCGGCGTTTTCTCTCCCGATGTCTTGAGGAATTTCCCCGAGATGATTTTTAAACCGGATTAAAGGAGCTCACACCGACGCCGGACTCTCATCCCCTGCTTTTCGGGAACATTTCGCTCCGAGTCGTCCGTTTAAATGAAGATTTCTTTGTAAATAAAACGTCCGTTTTCTTTCTAACGGAAGAAACGAGCACGTCGGCACGACGACGATGATATTATTGTCTACGGCGCCGATTTCACACGTCTAATCGCACGCCTTCAGATCAGAAGCTTTTTGACGATCGCGAGAAACGTCACGGCCGAGCGTCCACAAACTTTTGACCGGCGTGCGCGTGCGTGTGATGGTCAGGATTCACAGACGATTCTCCGTATGATGTAAGTGAGAACAGGAACGAACTTGTCCCTGCTGTGTTTATGAAACGTATTTCTTCCGTGTTCCTCCTCCACAGCGTTCTTCATTCGACCGTTCTACAAGATGATGCTGCAGAAGCCGATCACGTTACAGGACATCGAATCTGTGGTGAGGGGCGTAATTATAATCCTCCGTCTTATTCAAATGTTTAGCAAGTTAACGCGTTTTGTTTTTATAGAGTATAAACGTGTATATATCTAACTGTTGTTGGTATGCACCTAGTGTGCCAGATTATTTCACAGTCATTGCTTAAGTGTGTGTGTGTGTGTGTGTGTGTGCCACCCCAGGACAGCGAGTACTTTAACTCTCTGAAATGGATCCTGGAGAACGACCCCACTGACCTGGACCTCCGCTTCACCATCGACGAGGAGCTCTTTGGACAGGTGATCTCCCTCCGGTTTCGGATTAGCGCAGTAAATATTGAAAGCGCGTCTGTCAGGTCTGTAAAGGATCGTACGCGTCGACGTCGAGCGCAGACGCTCGGCTGTAAAGATCAGCTCTTGAAGCACACGTCGGAGAGTGTTGGATATCTTACACACTGCGGAGTTATCCTCAGCGTGACCTTGTATCTAATTCCTCTGGTTTTCTTTCCCGTAGACGCACCAGCACGAGTTAACACCAGGTGGCGCCGACGTCGTCGTCACCGACTCCAACAAGAAAGAGTACATCCAGTAAGCTCCCAGAAGCAGGTTTTTACGTGTGACGCGGTCATGTGACATCTAGAGCACTGCGACGTGTTTAATGCCCCGTGTTCTGTTTCGTAGCCTCGTGATGCAGTGGAGATTTGTGAACCGGGTCCAGAAGCAAATGTCCGCCTTCAAGGAGGTAAGTACGGACGTCTCATTCGACGACTGCCCGTCGTGTACTCGTATCGGGACCGTCCCCGTGGCTACCCGTCTTCGTTTTCTTCTCGTATCTCGACGTCAAAGACGCCGGACCGAGCCGGAACCGTTATGTGTTTTTATCGTCACGGTTACGTTCCGCGACGTCCGCCCGCAGCTCTGACGTTAGAAACGTCCTGACATGGAACCCGCTTTACACCGCAGCGCTGCCGGATTCCGGCTCGTGATTGGTCAGAAGGCGTCGGTGCATTTTTCTATCTCGGCAGCCCTGACGGTCGCGCAGCTGCACGTCACGGCGTTATATTAATGCGCTCGTTCCGATAGCTTGCTGTAAGATTAATGAGGGGTTTACAGTTATGGAAGGAGTCTCCAGTGTCAGAGATGTAACTTGGGGGTTTTGGCGAGAGAGTGAGGCTGGCGAGGGAATGACTCGAGTCCTGGATATTAAATATAATAATAATAATAATAATAATAATAATAATAATAATATACGTTGTTGTGGTTTTTTTTTTATTTTTTTTTTATATAAAGTATTTGTGAACGGAGTGTAAAAGCGACGTGACTCTGTAGAGTATGTGAGCACGTGTGTGTGTGACGCGTGTCCTGTGCCCTGCGCCCTGCGTCCGGATCACTGCGTGGTGTTCTGACAGGCCCGATGGAGATCATTGTACCTCTTCCAGTGGCTTTACGTTGACGTAGCATCTGATTTCCTCTCAGGGCTTCTACGAGCTCATCCCGCAGGACCTGATCAAGATCTTCGACGAGAACGAGCTGGAGGTGAGCTTTCATTTACATCCAAACGTGACCGTCGTCGTGGAGACGCGTACGTTTGTCTTTAGACATCCACGTGTTTCTGTGCGTCATTTCCTGCCCTGACGCTTGTTTTGCGCTCAGCTGCTGATGTGCGGTTTGGGGGACGTGGACGTCAACGACTGGAGGGAAAACACCAAGTATAAGAACGGCTACGGGCCGAACCAGCCCGTCATCCAGTGGTTCTGGAAGGTGAGCGCGGGTCACTGGTTCTGATGAAAGCCCGTCTCTCAGCGGGACTTCACCGTACTGACGGGTTAGACTTTGGGTTGGTGGTTTTGTGCAGTGTAAATATTAAACGTTTGCCTGACGGTGAGGTTACATTTTATCTTAAACATCTGGCAAAGTTTCAATGAAAAACAATTAATAATAAATAATAATAATAATAATAATAATAATGATAATAAAATCTCACGTACAGGCTGAACTAGCTGATAAGACTGATCTTAGACCTGTGTCCTAATATTCCAATCAGCAGAACTGATTTGACAGCCTGCTACATCAGAAGCAATCTCTCTCTCTCTCCCTCTCTCACTCACTCACTCTCTCTCTCTCTCTCTCTCTCTCTCTCTCTCTCTCTCTCTCTCTCTCTCTCTCTCTCTCTCCCTCTCTCACTCTCTCTCTCTCTCTCTCTCTCTCTCACTCTCTCTCTCACTCTCTCTCTCTCTCTCACACTCACTCTCACACTCTCTCTCTCCCTCTCTCTCTCTCACTCTCACACTCTCTCTCTCTCTCTCTCACTCTCTCTCTCTCTCCCTCTCTCACTCTCACTCTCTCACTCTCACTCACTCTCTCTCACTCTCACACTCTCTCTCTCTCTCTCTCTCTCTCTCTCTCTCACTCTCTCTCTCTCTCCCTCTCTCACTCTCACTCTCTCACTCTCACTCACTCTCTCTCTCTCTCACTCTCACACTCTCTCTCTCTCTCTCTCTCTCTCTCTCTCTCTCCCTCTCTCTCTGTCTCCCTCTCTCTCACTCTCACTCTCTCTCTCTCTCTCTCCCTCTCTCTCTCCTCTCTCTCTCTCTCAGGCTGTGCTGCTGATGGATGCTGAGAAGCGAATCCGGTTGCTGCAGTTTGTGACGGGGACGTCTCGCGTGCCGATGAACGGTTTTGCAGAGCTCTATGGTTAGCCCCGCCCCCTTCATCACTTAAAAATTAAAAACCGCTTGTCTGGCGTTCAGTGCAGGAGTGAAAGCATGTGGTGCGTGTGAAAGTTTCATGCTGAACGTCGTTGTGTTTTTCGGGGATGAATAGGGTCCAACGGGCCGCAGTTATTCACCATCGAGCAGTGGGGGACCCGAGACAAACTGCCCCGGGCTCACACGTGGTGAGTCACTCCCAGCCTTCAGTCTGCATACGTAATACATACACTATCGTACATAAGTATTCACCCCCCTTAACTTTTCCACATCGTATACGACTAAAATGGACTTAACTGAGATGTTTAACACTTGATTCACTCAGTATGTCTAACATCTATAAAACATTTATTTTATTACACAGCAATCGATTATTTACAAACTTGTTGCATAAATGATCACCTCCCTGGGTCTGTGATCACCTCCCTGGGTCAGTGATCACCTCCCTGGGTCAGTGATCACCTCCCTGGGTCAGTGATCACCTCCCTGGGTCAGTACATGGTCTAAGTCTAAAGTCTCTTGCAGACTCGAAGGTTTTCTTCTAGGATTGCCCTGTAATTTGGCTTCATCCATTTTGCTTTCAAACTTGACCAGTTTCCCCAGTCCCTACTCATACAACCAGTTTCCCAGTCCCTACTCATAAACCCAGTTTCCCAGTCCCTACTCATAAACCCAGTTTCCCAGTCCCTACTCATACAACCAGTTTCCCAGTCCCTACTCATAAACCCAGTTTCCCAGTCCCTACTCATACAACCAGTTTCCCAGTCCCTACTCATACAACCAGTTTCCCCAGTCCCTACTCATAAACCCAGTTTCCCCAGTCCCTACTCATAAACCCAGTTTCCCCAGTCCCTACTCATAAACCCAGTTTCCCAGTCCCTACTCATAAACCCAGTTTCCCAGTCCCTACTCATAAACCCAGTTTCCCAGTCCCTACTCATAAACCCAGTTTCCCAGTCCCTACTCATAAACCCAGTTTCCCCAGTCCCTACTCATACAACCAGTTTCCCCAGTCCCTACTCATACAACCAGTTTCCCCAGTCCCTACTCATACAACCAGTTTCCCCAGTCCCTACTCATAAACCCAGTTTCCCAGTCCCTACTCATAAACCCAGTTTCCCCAGTCCCTACTCATAAACCCAGTTTCCCCAGTCCCTACTCATAAACCCAGTTTCCCCAGTCCCTACTCATAAACCCAGTTTCCCCAGTCCCTACTCATAAACCCAGTTTCCCAGTCCCTACTCATAAACCCAGTTTCCCAGTCCCTACTCATAAACCCAGTTTCCCAGTCCCTACTCATAAACCCAGTTTCCCAGTCCCTACTCATAAACCCAGTTTCCCCAGTCCCTACTCATAAACCCAGTTTCCCCAGTCCCTACTCATAAACCCAGTTTCCCCAGTCCCTACTCATACAACCGGTTTCCCCAGTCCCTACTCATAAACCCAGTTTCCCCAGTCCCTACTCATAAACCCAGTTTCCCCAGTCCCTACTCATAAACCCAGTTTCCCAGTCCCTACTCATAAACCCAGTTTCCCCAGTCCCTACTCATAAACCCAGTTTCCCCAGTCCCTACTCATAAACCCAGTTTCCCCAGTCCCTACTCATACAACCGGTTTCCCCAGTCCCTACTCATAAACCCAGTTTCCCCAGTCCCTACTCATAAACCCAGTTTCCCCAGTCCCTACTCATACAACCGGTTTCCCCAGTCCCTACTCATAAACCCAGTTTCCCCAGTCCCTACTCATAAACCCAGTTTCCCCAGTCCCTACTCATACACCCAGTTTCCCAGTCCCTACTCATAAACCCAGTTTCCCAGTCCCTACTCATAAACCCAGTTTCCCCAGTCCCTACTCATACAACCAGTTTCCCAGTCCCTACTCATAAACCCAGTTTCCCAGTCCCTACTCATAAACCCAGTTTCCCCAGTCCCTACTCATAAACCCAGTTTCCCCAGTCCCTACTCATAAACCCAGTTTCCCCAGTCCCTACTCATAAACCCAGTTTCCCCAGTCCCTACTCATAAACCCAGTTTCCCCAGTCCCTACTCATAAACCCAGTTTCCCCAGTCCCTACTCATAAACCCAGTTTCCCCAGTCCCTACTCATACAACCAGTTTCCCAGTCCCTACTCATAAACCCAGTTTCCCCAGTCCCTACTCATAAACCCAGTTTCCCCAGTCCCTACTCATAAACCCAGTTTCCCCAGTCCCTACTCATAAACCCAGTTTCCCCAGTCCCTACTCATAAACCCAGTTTCCCCAGTCCCTACTCATAAACCCAGTTTCCCAGTCCCTACTCATACAACCGGTTTCCCCAGTCCCTACTCATACAACCGGTTTCCCCAGTCCCTACTCATACAACCAGTTTCCCAGTCCCTACTCATAAACCCAGTTTCCCCAGTCCCTACTCATAAACCCAGTTTCCCCAGTCCCTACTCATAAACCCAGTTTCCCAGTCCCTACTCATAAACCCAGTTTCCCAGTCCCTACTCATAAACCCAGTTTCCCAGTCCCTACTCATAAACCCAGTTTCCCCAGTCCCTACTCATAAACCCAGTTTCCCCAGTCCCTACTCATAAACCCAGTTTCCCCAGTCCCTACTCATAAACCCAGTTTCCCCAGTCCCTACTCATAAACCCAGTTTCCCCAGTCCCTACTCATACAACCAGTTTCCCAGTCCCTACTCATAAACCCAGTTTCCCCAGTCCCTACTCATAAACCCAGTTTCCCAGTCCCTACTCATACAACCAGTTTCCCAGTCCCTACTCATAAACCCAGTTTCCCCAGTCCCTACTCATAAACCCAGTTTCCCAGTCCCTACTCATACAACCAGTTTCCCAGTCCCTACTCATAAACCCAGTTTCCCCAGTCCCTACTCATACAACCGGTTTCCCCAGTCCCTACTCATAAACCCAGTTTCCCCAGTCCCTACTCATAAACCCAGTTTCCCCAGTCCCTACTCATAAACCCAGTTTCCCCAGTCCCTACTCATACAACCGGTTTCCCCAGTCCCTACTCATAAACCCAGTTTCCCCAGTCCCTACTCATAAACCCAGTTTCCCAGTCCCTACTCATAAACCCAGTTTCCCAGTCCCTACTCATAAACCCAGTTTCCCCAGTCCCTACTCATAAACCCAGTTTCCCCAGTCCCTACTCATAAACCCAGTTTCCCCAGTCCCTACTCATAAACCCAGTTTCCCCAGTCCCTACTCATAAACCCAGTTTCCCAGTCCCTACTCATAAACCCAGTTTCCCCAGTCCCTACTCATAAACCCAGTTTCCCCAGTCCCTACTCATACACCCAGTTTCCCAGTCCCTACTCATAAACCCAGTTTCCCAGTCCCTACTCATAAACCCAGTTTCCCAGTCCCTACTCATAAACCCAGTTTCCCCAGTCCCTACTCATAAACCCAGTTTCCCCAGTCCCTACTCATAAACCCAGTTTCCCCAGTCCCTACTCATAAACCCAGTTTCCCAGTCCCTACTCATAAACCCAGTTTCCCCAGTCCCTACTCATAAACCCAGTTTCCCCAGTCCCTACTCATAAACCCAGTTTCCCAGTCCCTACTCATAAACCCAGTTTCCCCAGTCCCTACTCATAAACCCAGTTTCCCCAGTCCCTACTCATAAACCCAGTTTCCCCAGTCCCTACTCATAAACCCAGTTTCCCCAGTCCCTACTCATAAACCCAGTTTCCCCATTTAAAAGCTTTTACATTAAAACAAGTTGTCTTCCTCTGTTCCTGCCTCAGCTTTAACCGTCTGGACCTGCCTCCGTACGAGTCGTTCGAGGAGCTCCGAGAGAAGCTGAACATCGCCATCGAGAACACTCAGGGCTTCGACGGCGTCGACTAGAGGCGTCACGGCGACGGCGTTACCGTGGAGAACGAGACACGGAGGACGTAGCGGGCGCACGCAGCACGTCGGGCGCTCGCGTCCGTCCGAGATCGAGGAAGCCTGATCTACAGAAAATCCCCCCATGCTATTCTCACCACCGCTTCAAGCTCCGCGTCGCGAGCTCGCGGCTTCCCGCCACGTCTTCACTCCCGTACCCTCCCGTACCCCGAGTCCATCTAACCGACATGTACGTCTGTATGTAGACGTAATAAACCCCCGCAGGTTTGACCGTCAGCACAGAGAATCTCTATTGCACAATCGCGTACGCTTCTTCCTGTGAACCTTCTTTGACGATACTATTCAGTCGTTTTCCTTTTTCCTTTTGTTGAACGAAGTAACAGCCTGTACAATGCACAGTAATTCTCCCGATTATAAACTCGCCTAGAAACGTATAAATCACAATATCGCTCGTGATATTAATCCTCGTCAGCAGTGTTTTTCGGTGTTTCGAAGAAGAAGCGCTCGCATGTGTGTGCCTCCATCTCAGGGTTTGGTGGCAGTATTGGTCATAGACGCTCGCGTCTCCGTCTCCTCTTTCGTATCGTTTGTCTGTTTTTATTCCTCCGACGCTCTTTAAAAAAACGGCGTTTACGTGAACCTGGTTTACCAGCGTCTCGCTTCAGGAAGCGCAAGGTCTATAATGGTTTCTCTTCGTATCAGATTTTGTACTCGGTCTCCTTTAGAGGGTCTTTTATAAGGAATGAATTAGTCTTAATCCGCGTCCGGGTCTCGGCCGGCGAGCTCGTTCGTCCTCGTGTTCGGTTTCCGGAAGAAATCCTCAGCTTGGCCTGTTTCTCGGATATGTTTACATGCTGAGCATAAGCACTTTCTCTTTCTCGCTATAGAATTCGATCAGACTGTTAAACTTCAGTGCCCTCGTCTGTCTGCGAGATCAGCCGATCAGCTGTTTTGTCGCTCCGTGGTCAAACAAATCCTCCTCGTTGTTGTTGTTCTCGTTGTTGTTGTTGTTTTTTTTTTCTTCTTCCCTTACACCGATTAGGAATTTCTGCAGTTTATCCCTTTACGCAGAGGAGCAAACATGTTTAGCACTTAGTATAACGTTACCGTGTGAAGGACCAGGGGGCGAAATGGAAAATAAATAAAACGATCGATAAATATCTTAAGAATTCTAGTCTTTAGTCGCTGATTAAATAATCCCAACAATGCAAAATTATACGTAGAAATAAATATCAGCTCTTGAGTAGTATTTCTGCTTCAT
>NC_071284.1:33715843-33748343 GCF_001660625.3 Ictalurus punctatus
ATAGCAAGTATGATAAATAGAGTGCTTGATTTAATGAACGGTTTCGTAAACAATAAAAGTAGTAAATAACGTTCACATTTCATTGCACCGTACTGTCGAAGAAGGAGCGCAAAACGCCGACTTTGGTTTAAAAGTCAGACGACAAACATGTTTTGGATAATCAGTTGCATTCAGGGTGAGTAAATAAATAAATAAATAAAGAAGTAAATAAAACTGATTTGTACGTGTTATGTTTGGCGGCGTTTCCGCTGTAAGGAAGGGGAAAGTTCCGGAGCGGCAGGAGGCCCTTTAATGAACAGACCGAGCGACACAGGTCTTGTTTTCTCTTCTTCTCCTCTCCCATCCCCCTTCTCCTTTCTCTCTTTTTTTTTTTTTCTTTTCTCTTCTTCCCTCTACGCTCACCCCAGAAGTCAGGTGACAGGGACACACACACCATCCTATTCAGCCTCTCGGACCCTGAAGGGTCAAAGGGCGAAGGAGGAAGGGATCCGGACTCCAGAGCAACTTTGTGCGCCGATTGATACGGTCTCTGTCCGATGCCGGATCTTCTTTCCTTTTGCACCGTGATTATGACTTTTTCTTCTATTGATCTGCCATCATCAGGTGACCTCTGACCCCGGCTCCGTTTGCATATCGGCAGTTCGAGAGCGGGACAAACGCGCACGCGCACACGGAGGGGAAACGGTGATGAATAAAGATCACATACTTGCGATGTTTGTTCACTTGCCACACGTGAAGTCTGAGCTTTCCATCAAAATTCCATCGTTTTCAAGCTCCAAAGTGGGGGACGGCGACATTGTCGCCTCTGTGAAAGCGTGTGTTTCGTTAGCAGCAAGCTAACATTACTGATAATGAGTTTATGATGTGTTTACTTTAGTTCAGAGTTAGAATGAAGTGTCTATCTCCTATCTAGTGGCAAAATCTCCTACATGCTCCTCGATGGAAAGTGAAGTCCAGACGTGATGGCGCGTTTGTGGTAGCCGCCCCAAGGCGATGAAACATTTTACCAGAGTATTTAAGACAATCATCATCGTTGAATGACTTCAAGAAGCATTTAAAAACATACATATATATATTTACATTAGCTTTTGATCAGGTATGAGTGTTGAGGTATTGTCGCTGTAGCTACTCATCTGAGCTTTTCTTCCGCGGTGTGTGTTGATGTTTTAAATCCGTGCTTTATAAATCGGATCGGATCGGATCGGATGTCGATGGATCTGAGGGACTATAAACACTTTCAAAGTGGTGAGGTCATGTTATGGACTCGTGACGCTGTGAGCGGCCATGTTGGTTTGACGTCACTTGCTGAACTCGGGCTTGAGGACACCTTCCCGTCTTTCCGACGGGAAATTCCCAGCTGACGGGACGCCTTCAGAGTTACATATCGTAGTCAAACGTAGCATGACGACTAATTATTAACCCTCGGGTGTGTCTTAACGTTCTGAATATTACTCTTCGTTTTACGATGTCCTCGAACGTTCCGACGTATCGACTCGGACGCTGACTGACCCGATTAATAGCAGTGAGAAACGTGCCGTGATTTCATTCATGTTCGTTTATTATAGACTTATTAAACATTGATCGAAGCGCTATGTGTAAATAAAGTTTATTACTTTGTCAAGGTGACGTACGTGGAGAATAAGACGCCCGATGTCGCGCTGTGATCGGGAAATAATCGGTAACGGCGAAGTGTGTGATGAAGCGGAGTTACTGTTAATCCGCAAAGTTGATTATTTCACTACGACAGCACATCTGGAAGTGTTTTATTCCTTTTATACCACAGCAGTTTACCAATGATTTGCAATTTAGTGTGTGTGTGTGTGTGTGTGTGTATCAGGAAACTAACCGGCTCCGAATCCGAGCATCGATAAGGCAGAGCTGGACAGCTGGACAGTACACAGAATTATTGATCCACTTCTTCTTTTTCCGTATGGAGGAGGAGAGTGACCTGACCTCCCACCGGACCCTCAGACCCACAACACAAAAGCCCAGCTGTGAGGTCTGTTGAGCAGAACGAGAGAACAACACCCTTTTCCCACACTCGAGCGTGGAAATTATAGAGGTGTCATATCGATAGTTACAACCGAAATGAGGTTATGAAGATTCTCAGCCGGCCTGCACGACTGTACCGCATGGAATACCGATTATCGCCGGTTGTTTACGCGGTGAAAAAATAGTCGGTCTGTTTACAGACGTCGAACACTTTGCTAGCAGGCTTGTTGGTTTTTGGCTTAATGCTATAGTCAAGATTTCCCACGAGACTCTGAACGAAATATTTTAAGTAAAAGCAACAGCTCTAATTACGATACCGTAACATTACAGATAACATTACTTTTCATAATTTGATGGTTTTAGCTAGCTAGCGTAATTTTCTCGATGTCCACGATGCTCTGTCACGTCATCATCAAAACAGAGAAGAGCGCTCACACACTCGGAACAGAGGCTCGTGTTCAAACGCCGTGAGTGACTTTCACCTCAGGTGATGAGACAGAGACTCATGTGGATGATGATGACAATTTGTCAGTAATGTTGTTTTTCCATCGATAGATCAGATTATAAACGTAGTAGTAGGTGCTGTGTCTAGAACTTTACGTCTGAGTGAGATAAAAACATACTGTATATCAGTTTATGAAATTCTGTAGTTTTCCAAATTATATATATATATAAGAAAATATCCACCTGTGCATATTAACATGTACATGATCTGGTCAAATGAACCCGTTGGTCAATTCTATCCATGACACATTACATATTTGTATATCACATCAGCATTGTGTCGAACGTAGAAAAAGGAAGATCGCCACTGGTTGTAACGTAGCAATGTATTCGCAATGTGCTAATTTTGCTCTTCTTCTGCAACTGTAATTCTCAGTGTATAAATAAATCTAATTAATAGTTCAATGCACAATGGATATTTTGTGTCATTTGTTTCTGAACTAATAGATTATTGGTTTGTTTGTTTGTTTGTTTGTTTGTTTGTTTTTTGCTCAATGCAATAGTTAAGTTTTTTTTTTCCGACAAGAATTCGGAATAAATAAAGACACAAAAACATTTTGTTGTCGTTGTTGTTGTTGTTGTTTTGTGTGTGAAGGTCTACCCCCCCCCCCCCCCCCCCCCAAAAGAAACATAAAATTATTAACTTGGAAGATTTATATCTTACCTCAATATTGAGGATTTTCCACAAGACTTTTAAACGTTTTAAGTAAACAGCTTGATGTACTGTAAAAATACAAATAACATTTTTAAAACTTTTGTATAGGAATGTTTTATGTGTCTGTGTTTGAAGGTCTACTAAACAAAAGAGGTATTACTACTTATACATACAACTTTTAGTTATATGTATGACTTTTAGTTATATATATGACTTTTAGATGTATATACGACTTTTAGTTATATGTATGACTTTTAGCTATATATACGACTTTTAGCTACATATATGACTTTTAGTTACATATACGACTTTTAGATGTATATACAACTTTTAGTTATATGTATGACTTTTAGTTACATATACGACTTTTAGTTATATATGACTTTTAGCTATATATACGACTTTTAGCTACATATATGACTTTTAGTTACATATACGACTTTTAGTTACATATACGACTTTTAGTTATATATGACTTTTAGCTATATATACGACTTTTAGCTACATATATGACTTTTAGTTACATATATGACTTTTAGTTATATATATGACTTTTAGTTATATATATATATGACTTTTAGTTACATATATGACTTTTAGTTATATATATATATGACTTTTAGTTATATATATGACTTTTAGATGTGTATATACGACTTTTAGATGTATATATGACTTAGTTATATATATGACTTAGTTATATATATGACTTTTAGTTACATATATGACTTTTAGTTATATATATGACTTTTAGTTATATATATGACTTTTAGATGTGTATATACGACTTTTAGATGTATATATGACTTTTAGTTACATATATGACTTTGAGTTATATATATGATTTTTAGTTACATATATGACTTTTAGTTATATATATGATTTTTAGTTATATATATGATTTTTAGTTACATATATGACTTTTAGTTACATATATGACTTTT
Source organism: Ictalurus punctatus (assembly GCF_001660625.3). Classification (NCBI taxonomy): domain Eukaryota; kingdom Metazoa; phylum Chordata; class Actinopteri; order Siluriformes; family Ictaluridae; genus Ictalurus; species Ictalurus punctatus. Next base: position 33,719,939 of record NC_071284.1, read on the forward strand.
AGTTACATATATGACTTTTAGTTATATATATGATTTTTAGTTACATATATGACTTTTAGTTATATATATGATTTTTAGTTATATATATGACTTTTAGTAATATATGCGACTTTTAGATGTATATATGAATTTTATTTATATATATACTATTTTTTGTGTATTGTATTGATGCTATATTTATAAACGTTTGGGATTAGTCTTTGAAGTTCAGCCATACTGTAGCACTGCATGTGTGTAATGTATAATCATCAATAACATTATTTATATATTTTTTTATTGGTTATTCTTATTGAAGTTCTACTCTAAAACAGGATTTAAACGCTTCATTAGGACTTACTAATTAATCATCAATTAATAGTTAATTATTCACTTTCTCGGTACAAATAAACTTCCTGATCAATTTGTTTGTTGTTTTTTTTTCCTGATCAGTTAAACAATTTGCTGGTTAGGAGTTTTAAGGAAGGGCGGGGCGTGTCGTTGCCAAGGTAACTGTAGTACTCCGCGCTCTGAACGACACCAGCTCCATCACGCGCCGACATGGAGGAAGGAGGTGTCCATCCGCCGGAGAAGCTAGTCCCCAGGCTCGCCGGTCAGCAGCTCACACCGAGAGTGTGCCAGAGAGAGAAGAAAGGAGCTTGTGTTAGCAGCATGTGTAGTGATCGCTAGCAATGCACGAACAACTCCAGTAAATGGCGCGTTTTAAAAGGATTTTATTTCAACCGCTGCTGTTTCTCGCAGTATTTTTGCCAGGTAAGAGATTCTTTACCTGCTGTGTTGTTGTTTACTTCATTATCACATGACAAGTAATGTAAACTTTGACAAAAAAACAAACAAACAAATAAAAAATATATAAGAGTTTAAACAGTACAAAAAAAAGTTACTAGCAGCACTTTGGGTTTTGCTGCAAAGTCAGTAAAGATGTTTACTGTGATGCGATTGACATAATTGACAAATATAAACAGTTTAATCGCTCGTCTATAATATCACAGTGTTCAGCAGTGAAAGTGACCGTTTTTGTCCGTTGGTATTTTTAAATTGAATTTCAAGGCGCGCGTGCTGAATTTCAAGGCGCGCGTGCTGAATTTCTATGTGACATCACTGATCATCCGCAGCTGCTGGTTAAAAAAATCAACGCACGAGCGCGGATTTAATGTTTGAGCGCTCGCGCGGCGCACGTGCGCGACTCAAAACAACCGCTGTGCTAAAAACGCTAGCCTTTTTTTCTCCTAGGTGTATTTTTATTTTAATATTTATTTGTTTGTTTATCTATCTGTCTATCTATCTATTTATTTAAACATCCCCTTCAGCTGACTGGCTTAATTGAATTATTATTATTTTTTTGTATTAACAAGAGTACAACGATCAAGTTGTTTCAGATTTATGTGTATATACATATATATATATATATATATATATATATATATATATATATATATATATATATATATGTATATGTATGTATGTATATATGTATGTGTGTGTGTGTGTGTGTGTGTGTGTATGTATGTATTACTGTAAAATAGTTGAGAAGTAGTACTGCAGTTATTGTATCTTTATAGCTACAATAGAGTTAGCTTGTTTCTTAATAAAGCTAGTACAACATTTACTGGGCTTGACAAGGCTAGTGTCTCAGCTAGTTTATTTTATTCTAACTACATCCTAAATCACATAATTGATCCATATTCAGTGATATTCATATTCAGTGTCCAGATTTTTACTCATGGGGTGGCAAATGAGGGCATGGGGTGGCAAAGACCCACATTTCCAGCCCGATTACATCTCAAAACCACACGAAAACACCTGAAACATGTTAATCGACGTTGGCATTTGTGTGAGAACAATGACAGTATAATTTAGTTACATTTATAATATAGTAATTGTTTTACTCCGCTGTTCCTTTATTTAAATATTTGATTTTACCTGTGCCATTTACAGATCGTCATTTCAGACTAAAATCAGTCATCAGTCTCCTTGATATAAAGATGCAGTTTGTCTAGCTACACAAAAACCATTGGCTGTAATATCTATAGAGTTCTCTGTAGAACAGAAACGGTTCTGTACGCCATACAGGAGATACACGTTCCCATTGTTTTCAATATCTTCTGTCTCTGCTGAAATTGATTAGCTTTAATTTACTTTAACATATGGTCTAGGCGGGCTATTATTAAACTAGCCCCCAAAATGCCCCACCATCTGCACACCATCCACAACCTTGTTCCAAAACTACCTTGCCAAGAAGTGGAAAGAGCACACTAAGGTGTGGCAACACCTACATTTATAGAGGATCGAGTTGTATGTGTAGAAAATCTGATTCATACAGCGAATTGCCCGATAAATACATTATATTATTGGCTTGATATAAGTGCTGAAATGATTTAGTAAAATACCTACACACACACACACACACACACAACAATGACTATTTAAATAAGCTTTATATGAGTTAGTTAGCATTTATTAAGTCAATATAACACGGATACACCTCTTAGATATGGGATTCGGGGTGGCAAGGCTTATTTCAAGGGTGGCAGATGCAACAAATTGTCTTATCACAATACCTGAAGACATTATGCTGTAGAAAATATACAGTATGTACGTGTATATGTACAGGTTTGCTCATAAAGTTGTGATACTTTAAGGATATGGTTTATTTAACGTTTACAAATATAAAGATACATACTAATGGTTCTGAGGAGCATTGTTGTTGAACAGCTGGTAGGTATCTCACATTTTGCAGGCTATGAAAGCTATGTACTCTACTAAGAGTACAGAAAGTACTCTTGGATGTCTTAACGTCTCATTTCAAATCTACAGGAGCTGATGATGGTGTAATATTGTGACGGTCTCAGTCTGTGTGTGTATGTGTCAGGCGTCTCTCTAGTGTAGAATAAGTGGCTTTCCAGATTTCATGCAAAGACTATAATAAATCATTTTAAGGACGGATAGAGTCACTCTACTCCCAGGTGCCGGACTTTAGTAGGCATGAATAACCGGATTAGACCAGCGTGAAGTGTAATCTGCACAGACATATGATCACAGAAACACGGCCAAACCAGTGCTTCAGAGTTAGTCCATGATCCTTTGAGTCCATGTTAGTTTGAGGATATGTTCCAGAAAGATTTTCAGGTTTTGCAGCCAGGAACCTCTTAAACTGTGAAATAAATTCCTCAGGCACATTATTTAAATGCGAACAGTAATAATTCGGCTGTGTATTGAAGCCATAGTGCTTTAAATTCCTGACGTCCAAGTTGCTGTTATTAATAAGCGAGTAGTTTTTGAGGTACTGAGGACTGGGTTAAATCTGTTCAAATCAAGTGGACAGATAATCACCTAGTAACTATAACAAGTCATTGATAAACGTAATAAGAGTTAATGGCGGGTTGTGAAAAATCACCCTGTACATGCTTTACAAACCCGACTTTACTGAGAACCACGGCCTTCCTGTTTCTCAGAGTTCCTTTTCTTTCCATTGGTGTTTTCATGGACGTTCTCTTTCCAAGGAACATCCATGTTCCTCTGAACAGAATAGAAGCCTCTCAGTGCAGTCACTCATTCTCCCTCTCTCTCTTTCTCTCTCTCTCTGCCTATCTTTTCAGGTGTTTTGTGTTTCAGTGAGTTATTTTTCGTTAAGGAGCCCCGCGATGTGACAGTCCTGCGTAAGGACGTAGTGATTATGGACTGCCAGGCTCAGGGCGAGCTTCCAATCCGGATCCGTTGGCTGAAAAACGGATCTCCTGCCGTTGAGTCGGACCGCGTCTACCAACTTTCCAACGGATCGCTCTTCATCTCGGAGACCGAGAGTCGAAAAGGAGAGAAATCGGACGAAGGGTCATACCAGTGCCTTGCTCAGAACAAATACGGAGCTATCCTGAGCCAGAAAGCTCGTCTGACTATCGCAAGTAAGTTCGGGGCTCTTGTTCTCTTGCCCTCTTGCTGTAATTTCTGGTCCATGGGATGGTGCTTAGTGGTCCTTTCTGAAATCCTTGTAGTATCAGCGATACCGCATCCGGTCAGTCCAGATTTTCCTAAATCTCCAAACACGCACAGTTGGATTACGCTTTCTTGGAGTCCCTCTTTATCTCCGTGTCGCCTGTCTGTGGGTCAGATTTCATGGAGAGGAGCATTGTATCAGTGCAAGCTGGTTACTAGAGCTTTTAAAATGTGTTGAACATTAGTTTTTAGCCGCCATGCAACATTGCACCACTTTAACCCTGATACCCTACTAAGAGTTTTATTACGTACATGATCTGTGACATGTGCACAAAATGGCAGAGAAAATTATTACTTTGCGCCTCGTAGATTTACGTTTACTGTGATATTCAGTAAGAGTCTCTTAAAGTCGAGTTTGCACTGTACGGATTTGGGCCCACCAGCAAAAATTGCATGTCATAAAAGAATTCTTTGGTAGTGATTTGAGATCGGCGGTCTTAAGACGCATTACGCCAGTTTACAGACCAAATACAACTGGTCAACCCCCTTTCCCAGTTTATCTGCCCAAATTGGGCATCTACCAATTCCCATCCCCCTATTACATGACAGCTAGTAACCAATGAGGTAAAGGCTAGCACGTTCTTCCTCCGAGACACGTGAAGCCAGGCGAATACCAATCATGCCAGCGTAACACACTCGCTATCCGCCCTCTTCTGCGGACATGAGCTCACAGACGCCCACGATTGGCTAGCTCTGGTTGACTAACTCCAACCAAAGAATGTTTTATTAAAATCTCAGAGCGTGAGCGCTGCTACGACGATCGCCTACTTTTCACACTACTTTTTTATACCGATTGCGCTGATTGACGCAAGCAGAACGTAGTCAATTTCTTTAATCGTTAGAGAGAATAAAAACATGGAGGACACTTTACAACACCATCTGTTATAGAAGTTATCTGAAAACTAAGTCTAAGCTTTGTGGTGGGGGGATGAGTTCAGTGCTGGAGGCTAGTGGTTTGAAAGCCAGGGTAGATCCTGAGAGAAAGCCTCCATTGGTGTGTAAATGAAGGTGGGCAGGTTTGAAAGGTTAGGAGCTATTCACCAGCTAGAGCCTTTTAAGTCAATGCTGCATGGTCATCCTTCCTTGCTTTTGGGAGTGGGAGTGTGTGTGTGTGTGTGTGTGTGTGTGTGTGTGAATTAGTGTGTCAGGGCGGGGTGATGTGACATCATTCTCACAAAACTGATGAATGTTCTTTCCAGGGCCATTTATGTAACGCGATGACACATTGATAATATAACGCTAATGACCTCACCTTTTATAACAGTTTAAGATATGTTGGATCCTGGATTCTGATTGGTCAGAAGGTGTGGATTTGACAGACTTTATCCAACTTATCTTGTTAAAGCGCAGTACAATAGCTATGATTCCATCCATGTATTTTTGTGCGAATTTTGGGATATCTCATTTTTTTAAAAAAACGCTGGATGGAAACGCCAGATGTGAAGAAAATCTCCAAAATAAAAAAAAAAACATGCTTATCAATTGAGGCAAATAATAATAATTTTTTTTATTTCGATAAGAAGACGTGCACGTAAACTACGACGGAAACACATTTACGGAATAAATTCCTCGATGCACATCAGAGAAAGTCATGTGACTTTGCCCTGTGAGGGGTCGAAGCTGTAAAACAGGAGCAGTGAGACTCTGAGTAACAGCAAAGAGCGACAAATGTTTAAAAACAATACAATTCCCACCCTCTCTGAGTATAGTAGAGTACAGTGGCGTATAATGGTGTACAGTAAAGTACAGTGGCGTATAATGGAGTACAGTGGCGTATAATGGAGTACAGTGGCGTATAATGGAGTACAGTGGCGTATAATGGAGTACAGTGGCGTATAATAGAGAACAGTGGAGTATAATGTGTACTGTAGAGTATAATAGAGAACAGTGGAGTATAATGTATACTGTAGAGTATAATAGAGTACAGTAGAGTATAATAGAGTACAGTGGAGTATAATAGAGAACAGTAGAGTATAATGTGTACTGTAGAGTATAAAAAGAGTACAGTGGAGTATAATGTGTACTGTAGAGTATAATAGAGTACAGTAGAGTATAATAGAGAACAGTGGAGTATAATAGAGTACTGTAGAGTATAATAGAGTACAGTGGAGTATAATAGAGTACAGTGGAGTATAATGTGTACTGTAGAGTATAATAGAGAACAGTGGAGTATAATAGAGTACTGTAGAGTATAATGTGTACTGTAGAGTATAATAGAGTACAGTGGAGTATAATGTGTACTGTAGAGTATAATAGAGTACAGTGGAGTATAATGTGTACTGTAGAGTATAATAGAGTACAGTGGAGTATAATAGAGTACAGTAGAGTATAATAGAGTACAGTGGAGTATAATGTGTACTGTAGAGTATAATAGAGAACAGTGGAGTATAATGTGTACTGTAGAGTATAATAGAGAACAGTGGAGTATAATAGAGTACAGTGGAGTATAATGTGTACAGTGGAGTATAATAGAGTACAGTGGAGTATAATAGAGTACAGTGGAGTATAATAGAGTACAGTGGAGTATAATGTGTACTGTAGAGTATAATAGAGTACAGTGGAGTATAATAGAGTACAGTGGAGTATAATGTGTACTGTAGAGTATAATAGAGTACAGTGGAGTATAATGTGTACTGTAGAGTATAATGTGTACTGTAGAGTATAATAGAGTACAGTGGAGTATAATGTGTACAGTAGAGTATAATAGAGTACAGTGGAGTATAATGTGTACAGTAGAGTATAATAGAGAACAGTGGAGTATAATGTGTACTGTAGAGTATAATAGAGAACAGTGGAGTATAATAGAGAACAGTGGAGTATAATGTGTACAGTAGAGTATAATAGAGAACAGTGGAGTATAATGTGTACTGTGGAGTATAATAGAGAACAGTGGAGTATAATAGAGAACAGTGGAGTATAATGTGTACAGTAGAGTATAATAGAGAACAGTGGAGTATAATAGAGAACAGTGGAGTATAATAGAGAACAGTGAAGTATAATGTGTACTGTAGAGTATAATGGAGTACAGTGGAGTATAATAGAGTACAGTGGAGTATAATAGAGTACAGTGGAGTATAATAGAGAACAGTGGAGTATAATAGAGAACAGTGGAGTATAATAGAGTACAGTAGAGTATAATAGAGTACAGTGGAGTATAATAGAGTACAGTGGAGTATAATAGAGAACAGTGGAGTATAATAGAATACAGTAGAGTATAATAGAGTACAGTGGAGTATAATAGAGTACAGTGGAGTATAATAGAGAACAGTGGAGTATAATAGAGTACAGTGGAGTATAATAGAGAACAGTGGAGTATAAGAGAGAACAGTGGAGTATAATAGAGAACAGTGAAGTATAATGTGTACTGTGGAGTATAATGGAGAACAGTGGAGTATAATAGAATACAGTAGAGTATAATAGAGTACAGTGGAGTATAATAGAGTACAGTGGAGTATAATAGAGAACAGTGGAGTATAATAGAGTACAGTGGAGTATAATAGAGTACAGTAGGGCGATTCTGCTGCTCTTGTTCGGGTGCTGAGTGATCAGGTTACCTGAGCGAGCTGCAGTTTATTAATGAGGTGTAGCTGCAGTAAAGACACTCGGCTCTGTTTACTGACTTGTTTTAAAGGGGCATTTAGAGCAGGACCGTAAAATTGACAGCCACCTGAGAAATGCTCAAGGAGTTTAACACAGAGTTAGTGACAGAATATCGGGAGAGATGATCACTTAAATAGATATACACAATTTTTATACCCCCCCACCCTCCCCCCATGTGTCTCTGCCCCCTGAGTACCTAACTTTTTATTGTGCTCCTGGAGTGAAAGGAGCTACTGGTCTCCATGCGATTGCTTTCTGCTCTGCTGCTCAGCAGAACAAATGAAAAGCCTTTCTCTCCACAGCCTTTTGTCCCCTCGCTGCCCCCCCAACTGCCCTCAGCTGCCCCCCTGACCACCACGGCTAAAGAAAAGCTCTTCTTTAAGGGGTATTTGTTTGGCCAGAGATGACTGACCGAACCCGGGGCATCTGGCCTTTATCTTTATTCATCAAAGGAAGAGCAATTACACGAACGATACCGAGCCACGGTGAAAGTTCGAGAGGTTGTAGGAGACGTGGAACGTTTCGAGCCGGATCAGAACACGTCAGGTCACGTCACCCTTTATAGATCAGCGTGAAGTGTGAATCTGGAGCGAGTTTGTGTTTCAAGCGTGTTGGTGGAATGTTGAGAAGGTATAGGTGTGTGTGTGTGTGTGTGTGTGTGTAGGGGGTGTTTAGGGGGACAGGAAGATTAATGGTTCCACATGTGTGGACCTTTTGGACCTTTTGCCCTCTGTCTTCTCACCTTCAGCCAAAAGAAATATCTGTCACCAGTGTGCTCACACACACACACACACACACACACACACACACGCTTGAAAGGAGCTGTTGCTTTTCAAGTGATTTAGTAAAATGTGAACAAAGAGTTAGTAAAAAAAAAGTTACCAAAAAATAGAAGTTAGTCTGCCTTCTTAAACTTCTGCTTTAAATGACTAAAGTATTTATTAATGTACTTATATTTATTTATAATTTATTTCAAATTATTTATTATTAACTCGTGTCAAACAGACCCTAAATAGAATGTAGAGTGTCTTCTTATAACTCCTTTTTAAATTGACTAAAGTGGTAATGTTTATAAACTTATCGCCTATTACAGATTCGACGTGTTTTTATTGATTTGGCTAAAATGATTTATTTATTTATTTATTTATTTATTTATAAGTTTTTGAAAAACAGAAGTAAAGAAAGTTAGTCTCGTCAAATTTACGTACCGTGTTTATTAAACATATAACCTATTACATATTTGATTTATTTATAATTATTTATTCATTTAGAACTCCTAGGAAAAATTGAAATGATCTTTTTGAACCCTGTACATTGTGTCACGTTGAATTTCTCCCATCTTCTTCTTCTCATTATTATTTATTTATTTATTTATTTATTTTAATTCGGAGAGTTAACCCGTCAATAGTCTCACGTAGTCGCCGTTATGCCGAGGTCTTGACTCTCGAATTATTCTTTGAAAACACCCTTTAACCCAAGGTTCCACTAGAACTCGCGCAGGAACCGGCGTTAAATAAAAACAGCCGAGTCAGGGGTCACGTAGCTGTGTTACACACACACGCGCACACACAGAGGAGCGGGACAAAGCGCTAGTCACGGCGTACGATAAGCAACACGCCGCATTCCCCGATGCAGTCTGAAGCCGGAGGGCTCGGATGTCACGCGCTGGACCTCTTTCCTCGGAATTCCAACTTTTCTGCTTACTTCCTGAGGAAACGCTGCGACTCGCATCAGTGTCGTGGTTCTCCAGCGAGGAACATGACCGTAAGAGTAGTGATAAGATCGTACGCCAAGTAAAAAAAAAGGAGGGTTTAAAAAAAAAAACTTCCAGGCACAGTTTAGGGGGAGTTTAGAAACTGTTATCCAACGTATATATTGAGTAAAATATACCCTCTGTGTGAGTGCTTGTGCTCGCAGTGTGTGTGTGTGTGTGTGTGTGTGTGTGTGTGTGTGTCACGCTGTGTAATAACAGGGATAACGGCTGCCCAGTTTGTGCTCCAGTTCCTAGTGGACAGGACCTCCACTTTATTTCCTCGGGTGCCGGACATGAAAGGTTTCCATGGTTTCCTCGGGCAGCGGCCGGAAAGGTCAGAGGTCGCCACAAATTGCTCAAGGGGTTGTATGCTGGGAGACAAGCCACGGAGCGGTAGAGCACACTTAACCGAGGGGGAGAAAAAGTCTCGGAAGCATGTTCGCTTGAGCTTTCTGACCTGTATCTCGCCCATCCATCGTGAGTACACACCGGGTTCGATTCAGTAGTGTTTCGAGTTAATAGTCGGGGCTCCCCCCCCCCCCCCCCCCCCCCCTAAATCGTCCCGATGAATTGAAATAAATGTAGGCATGTAAATGGTTATGGACGTGACGCTCCGAACGCCGATTTTTGAAATACGTACACACGTTTTTCGTTTATCGCCGACCGAAACCGTGTGCGCTATGAATTCAGTCTTCTACGCTCCCTGAATACCGGCAGGGTCAGAGGGGAAGATCACACGCTCGTCCCTGACCGTGGGTGTGCAAGCACACACCGAATGATTTACGCAGATAAGGGTCCGAGAATTCTTCTGCCCTTTCTCTTACCCCCTCCCTATCCCGCCCCTTTCACGGCCATAAGGCTCAAGGCAAAAGGGTGTGTGTCGAGCGGACCGGGGGTCAAGCCTGCGATTGGCTGCAGAGAGAGAGAGAGAGAGAGAGAGAGAGAGGCCCTTCGGACGCTCGCTCGCTCGCTCGCTCTCCCATCGGCTGATTGATTTGTTGAGCTTCTCAGCACCGCATTCTTTCCCCTCCACCCAAGAGCTTTTTCTCCCACCGCTATATTTGTCTGAAAGAGAAAAAAAGAGGGATAGAGAAAGGGACAGAGTAAATGTAGGGGTCATAAAGTGGTGCACTGGCATTACTTCAGCGAGAGAAAGAGATGAAGAAGGTTGGGGGGGGGGGGGGGGGGGGGGGTTCTGATCCAGGACGAACGTTTAAGTTCTACACGAAGTGATCGAAGCAGGATCAGGAAAACCGAGGCGAGGATTATTATCCAGAGTGCACTTTTTCCCCCGCTCGGTCTCTCAGCACACACACACACACACACACACACACACACACACACACACACACACACACACACACACACACACACACACACACACGTTCTCTGTCTTACCGAGAAACAGTCACACTAACGAGGTGTCGCAAGCGGAAGTGGTCAGCACCGTATACGCTTCACCGTGTCCGCTCGCTCCGACTCCATTCCTGCTACAGGACAGCACAATGTCAAAAGTTTACACCCCCCCGGCTCTTAATGTATCCCGTGTCGCCTTCACGAGCGTCAGTGAACGTTTGCACCTCGCGTAATAGTCGTGTACGAGTCCCTCAGTCGCCCTCAGTGTGAAAAGACGGATCTGGACGTCATATAGTCGCTGTTGGAAAGCGGTCAAATCCGCAGAAGATGCTGGGAAAGTAAAGAACGTGCCGGACCTGGAGGATTTTCCTGAAGAGCAGCGGGCAGTTTAACAGACAGACAGAGAGGTTTTTGAATGGACAGACAATTTTTTGGAATCGAGTGTAATCGTCATCGCCTCACCTGGGGTAAACGGATGCATCGAGTCGACCGGTAAACTACACACCGCGGCGCTAGATCAGACTGATATCGGGTTAATATACAGTTAGTCTTGTACCAAGTTAGAAAGGGTGTTCTGGTGATTTACTCTTCATTCGAATTGGAAAAAACAAAGAAAACACCTCAGCTACCCTGGAACGCGGGACGGTCTCCCCAACCCCGAGTTCAGCAAGTGCCGTCAGATCAAAATGGCCGCTCACGGCATGAGCAGTGAACGCAGCAGCACTTCTTACTTTTTAAATGAGTCATACTGTATATACTGTACACACGATCAACACGCCAGTTTGCTGGGAGGAACGCTGGCCGAGATTTGGGAGAGGTCACAGGGTCACGGGCCTGGTCAAAGGAAGGGGCAGATGGGCAGATCGCCATTGGGAGCAGCTGCGAAGGGGGATACACAGGGATAGTTAGGGGGAAAATAAATAAAAATAACATGTTTATATATAAAACTCATTTTAACTGCTCTTTTTTTTTTTGCCGGGCCTTTCTGTTGATCCGTTTTAAGAACGTACGCGATGTCCGCTGATTTCCAGCACGTCCTGTTCCACTAGACTCAGGTTCAAACTGAACGCAATATATTTTCACAGTGTAATCTCCTGGAGGAAGGAGGAAACACAAAGGCATCTCACACGCACGCACGCACACACGCACGTACGCACACGCACGCACGCACGCACGCACGCACGGGTGCGCAAATATATACAAAGCTCACAGCCAGCACCGGACCTCCTGCAGCTCAGCTTCAGCTCTCACTACAGCCTTTCTCCATCAATAAATAGACAGACAGCGCTGCCATTTTCAGCGCAGAGAGAGAGAGAGAGAGAGAGATGGAGGAAAGAGTGAGAGTGTATCATGTCTCTACTATACCAGTGACTCTGGGTTCTGCTCTGGGAAAGCCAGAGTACTGAAAACTTCACAGTAGCAGGGTTTAACACTGACAAAAATCTCTCTCTCTCTCTCTCTCTCTCTCTCTCTCTCTCTCTCTCTCTCCCTCTCTCTCTCTCTCTCACTCACACACACACACACACACACAAAGTGTCTTTTCCTAAGTTTACATACTGCAAGTACCTCCAACATGTGGCTCAGCTGCTTAGACGTAATTTAATTAAAGATGTTTTGAGAAGAAATGAAAGTTTGTTTGTGTGTGTGCGCACACACACACGTGCGCACACACACACGTGCGCACACACACACGTGCGCACACGCACGTAAAAGTGCGGGAATTCTCATTTCTCCTATTATCCGTGTAACAGTATATAGGTTTGCTGGCAAACCTCAAGCAATAAAAATATTTTATTTGACATATTCAAACATTTTGAAAAGTGAGTTTTTTTAAGAGTTTTTTTTTTGTATTTTATTGGAAAACATTTATATTTTAAAATTTTAAAGCTCGAGTACAAACTTTCACCCGCAGATCATCTGATCAGACTTTCGGTTATTAAAATAAGCGAACACGTTTACTAAAAAGATATCCGGATTAGAGATTTTAGTTTTTTCCCACATCGATACTAAACCGTTGAGTCTCAGCCAGCACCCGTCCGATGTGGTTTTATTTATAAACCACTCTAAGCTGTAAAACCTTCTCTTTACTACGTTTAGTCGCAAAAAAAAAAATAAAAATCCCGTATATCGTAATCGTAGTAAATCTAATAAAGTATAAATATAATAAATCAGTCCTAAGAGAAGAAGTCTCTTTACATGAAAACATTTCCGGTCCTTTTCCCCCCAAAATCCAGGATCCGCCATCAGACCCGTTTCCTCAGGGAAGAGTTTCGTAACGTAATTTATCACCGTATCGGTATTTATATCGTCATATCGCCCGGCCCCGTCACACACGGCGGAAAATCCTGAGCACGCGTGTCGGGTTTGTTTAGCACCGAAACCGAGACCCGTAGAGGCCGTCGGGTCGCCCCGCGCTGCCCCTGCTTCGTGCCGAGAGACCCCCTGCTGCTTCAAACACTAACACGTGGCAGCTGAGATCTACTGATCCGTTCATCGTAATATACACGCTCAGTCAGAGGGTTCTGCTCCTGGGCTTCACTACTCCTAAAGCCCGGCTTTGTTTTTTATATATATATAAAAGCTGCAATAGTCGTGTTTTTTTTTTTTATTTTTTACTCCTTATAAATAACCTGGAAGCTTTGCAGGTCATATAGATGATAAAAAAACAACGTGTTAAGCCGTGACTTTAGTAAGAGTGTGTGAAGTCTCTGGGAAAACCCATTCGGAAAACTGACGTCCGGTCCGGAACGCTTGTCTGTGATTGGATGAGCTGACTGTCGAGCGTTTTATCGACACTACACTCTACAGGACACCGTAGATATGGGACGAGGGGCGGAGCTTCGTGAATAATCGGCCGATTAATCGATACCGTGATTAATCACGTCGCTTTCTTGAGATATCATCACATCTTTTTATACCGTCGTGTTGTTGTTAACATTTTTAAAAAAAAATACATCACCAGGGTTTGGCTTGTAGCTACAGTGTATATCCTCATTCATATAGCGTATCATAGAAACGTCTGTAAATATCGTGACGTGGTATTTTTTGTCACGTGAGCGCGGTAGTTTATCTGTTAACGTTGTGTGTCGATCTCCAGCCAGCAGCACAGATTACATTTCTCACATCCTGAAGCTGGAGGAAGACGTCTCGCTCATCTCACTCGTCTCCTCCGGGATGTGATTCGGAGCGTCCTCGTCATCAGCTGCTGCTCCGCCGGTGATTGGTGTTCGGTAATCATTGACCAGGGCTTGCGTCCGAGCGACTCGACTCAGGAGAAGGTGGTGGGGGGGGTGTAGGGAGGCACCGATCCTAATGGCTAGTGGGGGTTTTATAGCTCTCAAGCCCGATAAGGATAAAAGTTGAAAGCAGCCCTCAGCCGCAGGTAAATCCGTTTAAGCCAGAGACCGCGCTGTCTTCCTTTTTCCAAATCAGCCTTCACAATATAAAATATGTCCAATCTGCTTATCGATAGTTTTGCTAGTTAAAGACATCCGATACGTAGCTTTCCTCCAGCTGTGAAACGCACCTGCCGCAGATATTCAGGGTTTCCCGACTGCTCGGATTTCTCGGTGCGGATCCGAACCCCGTCGCGCTTCTCCGCTGGAGTACGTTTAGAAGAAGCGCTTCAGCACATGCATTAAAGACGGTTGTTTTTTTATTTTCGATTCAGCACAGAGCCGGACGATATGACCATACAATAACCATATCGCCATAAATCATGCAACAACAAGCTTTTCTAGACATTGTGCTATCTCTTTTTAAAAAAAATAATTACAAGCTGACTGGAAGCAGCTGATGTGACGTTAAAACTTTGTAGGTAAATTTAAAAATGAAAAATTGTGCGATCGATATCACGATAAATTATGCCCCAGTACTATTTTCTGATTTTTATTTATTTATTTATTTATTTATTTTTATAGATGGTTATTTTTATTTGAATAATTGCGAGTAATGTGGTGTTAAAACTTAACATGAATTTTTTTTAAAAAAAAATTGTAAAATTGTCAATTTGAATATTTTACAGATTTTTCCCCCCTTTTTATTTGAAAATATTTAATTTTTTTTAATTAAAAAAATATATATATTAGAAAGTTTGTTTTATTGTTTTATTTTATTTTTATTTTTTTTAAATAGTATAAATAATTCTGATAAAAATTATTTTAAATATAATAATTAATATCTAAAAATATTATTTTAAATATAAAAAATAAATGCCTTTTTTGCAGACGTTTAATATCATCAAACAGCTTTTTTTTTTTTTTTTTTTTTTTTTTTTTTTTTTTTTTTTTTAAAACCATCATGTGATATTTTTTGTCGTTTCTCCCAATCTTAATTCAGTATAATTTATGCTAATATTTCTTTTTAAATAGCTAGAATCCAGAAGATCCTGAAACGTCTAAACGGTCCCCTTGTAAAGTGTCGTTTATATTCTTATCTTAGGGGTAAAAATGCTTATCGATGATAAACAGCACACTGCGGATGGGATATTGACGAGCGGGCGGTCGTCCACGGTCAGGGCTCTGGGACGGAGAGAAGGTTTAGATTGCGGGCGCAGAATGATCTGTGCAGGATGGAAACGAGAGAGAGAGAGAGAGAGAGAGGGAAACCGGGTGATTTCACCAAAAAGAGGTGAACATTTGAATCCCGCTCCCGTTGAGTCACGCACACAAAGGCACGACCAAAAGGAGAGCGTCGCGCCGCTGTGAGATCTGACGTGTCCGTGTTTATCTAAAGACCTTTTGGTTCTCAGCGCTCATCCATGTGATACGCTGCGACTGTCTCACCTTTCACTGATCCATTCCCCTCTCTCTCTCTCTTTGTTCCTCCTCTCTGAATGTGGCTCGTGGGTCATCCTAACCCATTCCACAGAAAGAAGAGACGCTTGTGTCGAAGCGCACCCGGACGTTCTTCGGTTTCACGGCTCCCGTCGTGACCGTCCTCTCCTCGCCACTCTGTGCTACGTAGTTATGTTTCGTGGAACTTAAATCACGTCGGGCGGTTGCCATTCAACACTCGTTTCCTACCCCAAACCCTTTGGAGCACGTCTCGCATGTCTAAAGGAGGACGTGGCGTGCGTCTGAAGTTTTCGCAAACCTGAACACTCTGGGGTGACTCGGGCTTTTTCTGGGAAGTCGGAGAATTCGTCTGAGCGCAGCAGGACCGATCGGCGCAGGAAGAAACGCTGACCGTGGTTAAGCAAACCCGGGTGTTTTTATTTCACACGCCACAGAGCTGCAGCAGATCCACGTGTGTGGCCAATCTCTTTATAAATTATTTGCATTCCTTATTTCCAGCGGGTTTTTAAGGATTTTTTTATTATTAGGTTTACCGTCTGCGGCCTGATTAGTGCAGTGTTAGTGAAGACATGGCTCGAGGACGGAGAAGTACGGGTTCATTCGTATATACAGAGTCGGAATGTGGAGACGTGACGCAGAAACGCGTCACTAACGTTTACACACCGCTCAGACCATCATGTCAGTCTCTTATCCAGACTTCTTTACACAAGGAATTTTATATAACTGTCTCTGTCTCTCTCTGTCTCTCGCTGTCCCTCTCTGTCTCTCTCTGTTTCTTGCTCTCTGTCTCTCTCTCTCTCTCTCTCTCTCTCTCTCTCTCTGTCTGTCTCTCTCTCTCTCTCTGTCTGTCTCTCTCTCTCTCTCTCTCTCTCTGTCTCTCTCTCTCTGTCTCTCTCTCTCTCTCTCTGTCTCTCGCTGTCTCTCTCTGTTTCTTGCTCTCTGTCTCTCGCTGTCTCTCTCTGTTTCTTGCTCTCTGTGTCTCTCTCTGTTTCTTGCTCTCTGTCTCTCGCTGTCTCTCTCTGTTTCTTGCGCTCTGTCTCTCTCTCTCTGTCTCTCTCTGTCTCTCGCTGTCTCTCTCTGTTTCTTGCTCTCTGTCTCTCTCTCTCTCTGTCTCTTGCTGTCTCTCTCTGTTTCTTGCTCTCTCTCTCTCTCTGTCTCTCGCTGTCTCTCTCTGTTTCTTGCTCTCTGTCTCTCTCTCTCTCTCGCTGTCTCTCGCTGTCTCTCTCTGTTTCTTGCTCTCTGTCTCTCTCTGTCTCTCTCTCTCTTGCGCACTCTCTTTGTCTCTCGCTCTCTGTGTCTCACTGTCTTGCTCTGTCTCTCTCTCACGCACTCTCTCTGTCTCTCTCTCGCACACACTCTCTCTCTCTCTCTCTCTCTCTCTAGGTATTTCCACATTCACCCAGCAGCCTTCCTCCATAGTCGTGACGGAGGGTTCGGTCGCACGCTTCACCTGCAAAATCAGCGCCGTACCTCCACCAATCATCACCTGGGAGTTCAACCGAGTCACCTTACCGCTGGCCACCGACAGGTACGCACACCGTCCGAAAGTCAAGCCATGCAGCACGCGAGCCGATTTCCGTTAAAAGATTTTTTTATGAGCCGACTCGGGGTGACACCTCCCTGCGTTTAGAATCACGGTGCTGCCCGGCGGAGTGCTGCAGATCCAGGGAGTAGACCAAAGGGACGCTGGGAATTACCGGTGCGTGGGCGCAAACATCGCCAGCCGTCGCCGGAGTGCGGAGGCCGCGCTGACTGTAATGCCAGGTGAACGAGACAGACCAAACTCAAACTTTATTATTATTATTATTATTATTTTGTTTCTCCTCTAAGTGTTATGTCCCGGTTTAGCTCCTTCTCCCAGAATTCCCCAGCGCCCACTCATCATCGCCGGGCCGCGGAACCTCACCGTGAGGGCTCGCGGCAGCGCTCTCCTGGAGTGCGTGGCGGTGGGGAATCCTCGGCCGCTGATCTCGTGGAGCCGTGCCGACCACAGGCCCATCGACGTCTATAACACCAAAGTGCTCGGCAACGGCAACCTGCTCATCTCCGACGTTAAGAGGCAGCACGCGGGCGTGTACGTGTGCCGGGCCACGACGCCGGGCACCAGGAACTTCACGCTCGCCGCTGCCAACGTCACCGTGCTCGGTGAGGAGGCTTCACGCACATTATATCACTCAAAGACTATAACATTTGAGGCACGATTTACATTAAAGTTGCAATAAGTAACCCAGATTGGAACGTCTCAGAATTCACTGCGGCTGTTCTGTGGGATGAGTGAACTTTGTTATCAAAGCTGAAATAAACCTCAAATTTCAGAACCCCCGTCTCTGGTGGAGTGGCCGGAGAGCCTGACCCGTCCACGCGCCGGCACCGGGCGCTTCGTGTGCCAGGCCGAGGGCATGCCCACGCCCCGCATCACCTGGCTTAAAAACGGAGAGCCCGTGCACTCCAACGGACGCATCAAGATGTACAACAGGTACGAAACGGCGTAATAATTAGCGGCTTTAGGATCAGTGACTCATCACTCACAGCCTTTTATATATATATTATTCATTAGCCTCTTCTTCAGGCGTTAATAATTTACGTTCGCGAAGACCAAATACAATTTGTAGAACTACAAATATAACGGCTGTGCATTAGTTTGTTTCGGATCGATCGGGATTGTCGATGTCGGTTGCTTTCGTAGTAAGCTGGTGATCAACCAGATTATCCCAGAGGACGACGCGATTTACCAGTGCCAAGCCGAGAACGAGCAGGGCTCGGTTCTGTCCACGGCGCGTCTCATCGTGGTGATGTCGGAGGACCGGCCCAGCGCGCCCAGGAACATCCACGCCGACACCGTGTCCAGCTCGGCCATCCTGCTGGCGTGGGAGAGACCGGCGTACAACGCGGACAAGGTCATCGCCTACTCCGTCCACTACATGAAAGCAGAAGGTAAATCAGGCTCTCTGACAGTGGCTGCGTAAAATAATCACTCAGGAGCTAAAGCTGAGTAACGTAGAGAGTCCGGTTGAGATTCTGATTGGCATGCACTATATGCCCAAAAGTTTACGCGCACCTGTTCTGTACACCCATGTGCTTGCCGAACATCTCGTTCCAGATTTTGTTATCGTGAGCTCAAATTTCCTGGGAAGGCTTTCCACTAGATTTCTTAGCGTGAGCGTCGGTGAGCTCGGGCGCTGATGTTGGGATGTCGAGGAGGTCTGGGGTGCAGTCGGTGTTCCAGCTCGTCCCAAACATGTTCAGTAGGGTTGAGGTCAAAGCTCTGCGGAGGACTCTCGATGCCTTCAAGTCCAACCTTTACACTCAACGCACCATGTCTTCATGGAGCTCGCGTGACGCCGTGTGTTGTACAATTGCTACCGTTTCTTGTGTTTTGGGGGTGGGGTTGAGTCCATTTTAAATGATGACAAACAATAGTTTCTGACCAGTGGGAATGACCCACGATAACTCGGCTCCTAAAGACGCAGCGCCATTTACCCCGGAACATTCCTTCCTGACTCCTAGAGACTAAAAAAAAAAAAAGCCCGGTTCTGGGAACGTACCACTCTACAGTAATGTCCTGCCGATTCTTCGTCGTGCCGTTAAAGCATGCTGGGCGTCCCCATTGTTCGTGAAGAGGCCGCGAAAGTCACTTTTGGACAAAAATATATATATATTTCTTTTGTTCCCGTCTGCCCTTTTCAGCCTAATTATCAGTCCTTTAAGCAGCTTTAACACGAGAAAGAAAAGTCAGGAAAAGAAACACCTGCTAGCACTTTCAGAGAGAGAGAGAGAGAGTCTTTCACTCAGTACTGCTCTCTTCTGAAGGCAGTGCATCCGCTCAAAGTTTTTACGTGTCGTTACTGCTTTAGCGACTGAGAAACCTGGAGCAGCCGTCCAGCACTCTCCACTAATTAGCAGGATCATAAAGGAAGGGATGTAGATAGGGAGTGTGTGAGTGGTGCAGCTCAGGCATTGTCCAAGTTTGTGTGTGTGTGTGTTTGTGTGTGTGTGTGTTAAACTTCAGTCAAAGTGTAGCAAAGTCAGCGAGCAGGCTATTCATCCAGAGAACAAGGCTTTTCTTGTTGCTTAACCGTCGCTTTTCTTTCCTTTTGGCGCTCAAGTATCTCTGCCAGGTCCGAAATTAGGAGCCCGATCCTTCTTGTGGTCCTGTTGTGCGCGCTGGCTAATCCGGACTAATTAAAGCCTTATCGGACGTGCTGGCTGTGTGAGAAAATCGGCGCGTGGAATTCATCTCCGCGCCCCTGGATTTAAATCCCCCTTTTAAGGAGGCGTGACCAATTTGATCGAGTTGACACGTCTCTTGTGCGCTGGGGCCCCGATTAGAATAACCGCACCGGTTCATTAGGAGCAGAATAGGATTAATGAGGAAGAATGTGTGAAAGAAAAAGAAAGCTTAACAGGGGTCTGATTAAGCAATTATGTCCTGATTAACGCATGTATGTGCCATAGAGACCGTCGCGCTGCAGAGAAAGCAGACCTGTAAACGTTCAGCAAATAGAGCCTGCCCTCTTCTCATTTTCTCCCCCAAGCCAACCCCCCCCCCCCCCCCCCTCCCCCCCGGGAATTAATAGAGAGAAATGAGAAATGAAATCTCGCAGCCAGGATGTTGCTTTACAAATAAGCCAAAAGTATATCCGCTCCACTAATTGTGTATATAAACGCACATATACATCATAGGGGCGTAGCGGTATGACCGGTTGGGTCGATGCATCGGTTTAAATGAATCAGTGCAACGATCATGAATCGATTATTATCGAAAAAAGAGAAACGACTGGCGTGTAAGAGGGGAAAAAAATCATTATTAAAATGCTAGCATTGTTGTTGACCTTGCTGTAAGTTTTAAAGTAGTTTTTATCCATGTCATCATTATTCACCAGTTAACGGTAGGCCTGTACACCCGGACTCGGTCACGTCTTTATCAGAGGATACTAAAAGGGAAATGTTTCGTATCCCATCACTGCAGATTCGGCTGTACCGTTAGATATTAATCTGTTGTCTTAGGAATGGAAATTGTGTGGTGTTAGACCTTTACGATGGTGAAGGACGTTTGAGTTTGTTTGTGTGTGTAATTTGTGTATATGATATAGATTTGGGTGGGGTTTTTCAGTTAATTTTGAAAACAAATTATATACACTACATTATACACTATATACTGTACATTATGCATTATATACTATACATTATGCATTATACACTATATACTATACATTATACACTATACGTTATGCATTATACACTATATACTAAACAATATACACTATAAAGTATACATTATACACTATAAATTATACATTATGCATTATACACTATATACTAAACATTATACACTATAAATTATACACTATGTACTATACATTATACACTATGCATTATACACTATACATTATACATTATGTATTATACACTATGCATTATACACTACATTATACATTATGCATTATACACTATACATTATACATTATACACTATACATTATGCATTATACACTATATACGAAACAATATACACTATAAAGTATACATTATACACTATAAATTATACATTATGCATTATACACTATATACTAAACATTATACACTATAAATTATACACTATATACTATACATTATACACTATGCATTATATACTACATTATGCATTATACACTATATACTGAACATTATACACTATAAAGTATATATTATACACTATACATTATGCATTATACACTATATACTATACATTATACACTATAAAGTATATATTATACACTATACATTATGCATTATACACTATATACTAAACAATATACACTATAAAGTATACATTATACACTATAAATTATACACTACATTATGCATTATACACTATAAATTATACATTATACACTATATACTATACATTATACACTATAAATTATACATTATATACTATACATTATACACAATACATTATGCATTATTACACTATATACTGAACATTATACACTATAAATTATACATTATACACTATACTATACATCATATACTATAAATTATACATTATACACTATATACTATACATTATACACTATACATTATACACTATAAATTATACACTATATACTATACATTATACACTATACATTATGCATTATACACTATATACTATACATTATACTCTATAAATTATACACTATAAAGTATACATTATACACTATAAAGTATATATTATACACTATACATTATGCATTATACACTATATACTAAACATTATACACTATAAAGTATACATTATGCACTATATACTATACATTATACACTATAAATTATACACTATACATTATATATTATACACTAATTATACAGAGCAGTATATGTAGAAGTGTTCGGATCAAACTAGATCAATCAGTCAGTAAAGTTAATATGCGATTTTTGTTTTTATCGAACAGGTCTTAATAACGAAGAGTACCAGGTTGTCATTGGCAACGACACCACCCGCTACATCGTCGACGACCTGGAGCCATCACAGAACTACACATTCTACATTGTAGCGTACATGCCTATGGGAGCCAGCCGAATGTCCGACCACGTCGTCCAATACACACTCGAGGATGGTGAGAATTTGATTTATAAATGTGTGTGTGTGTGTGTCTGTGTGTGTGTGTGTACAGGTAGACTGTTTAAATAGGGATTCTCTGAGCCTTAGGTCTGTGTCTGAAAGGTCAAAGGGTGATCATACTGAGTAGTTGAGATTGTAATATACAGCCTTGTACCCTAAGTGGTCAGTTCAGTTAAGAAGAACAAAGGGATTAAGACAGAGAGAGGAAGAATGCGGGGATGAGAAAGAAACAGATAAAAGGACTCTGTAGTAAATCATTAAACAGAGCGATATTGAGTAAGAATGCTCACCTCACCAACTCCGGTCTTTTAGGATTTATACAAGCGCTGCTTTATTCTACACTCCGCTAGGAGGAAACACGTAAATACATTTTATTGATAATGCAACATCATATACAATATATACACTCAAGCATGTGATATAAATACAGTCGTTACACTTAGATTTACCCGAATGAATCATTAAGAGGCAGAACTAACCAAGACTGCCTTGTTTAGAAGCTCAGACATCATGAGGCATCATCATTTGCACTGAGCGAAAAAAGGAACAATAGTGTAGTGGTATCAAAAACTCCTGCAAAAAGTTAACCCCCATTCGAGTTTATTCAAATCCAAAATGGCCGAGCATTGCAAAAAGCTGAATTTCATACCATACAAAATGTTGATTTATAATCTTAGACATGTTTTTGTAATTATTATTTTTTTTTTTTTACTCAGCTCAGGAATTATTGGCACCCTTGGTTTAAAAAAAAAGTCTTTGAGGTGAATTTGCTTCAAATAATTGAAGATGAAATAAAATACTTATTAACAAAACAACATGTCAGAATGATTGGCATCCATGTAAGTTCTTAAACACACAATGTAACTGAAGCATGTCTCTCTTTGTATTTTAATAAGGGTGCCAATAATTCTGGAGCTGACTGTAGGTACTCAGTAAGGGAAGTATGGGAAGCTTTAATGTTGTGCCAAGTGTATATCAAACAGACTTGCTGTATATGTCTCTCTCTCTGTGTCTCTCTCTCTCTCTCTGCTCAGTTCCTCTGCGTGCCCCAGAGCTGTCCCTCACCAGCCGCAGTCCCACGGATATCCAGGTGTCATGGCTGCCATTGTCGCCGAAGCTGAGCCGCGGCCGCGTTTCCGCGTATCGTCTGTGGTACCGCGCCGGCTCTGAGGGATCCACCACGCAGTTGGAGCTGCCCGGAGACCAAACCCATCACCTGCTGGAGGGCCTCCAGCCCGATACCGTCTACCTTCTGAGGATTGCCGCCTCCACCAGCATGGGCTGGGGAGAGCCGAGCGCCTGGACCTCCCACAGGACCCCCAAGACCTCCAGCAGAGAAGGTAACACCAAAAGTCTAGAGACGTTACGGAGTAGTTCGCAGTCCTAGTGATAAATCAGGAAGGACGTGTTTATCTGGTACGTTTCCTAAGTGATAAGGAGATAACGTGCCTCTGAGGGCATTTTCCAGCCTCTCTCGACGTCTAATAGAAGAGGTAGCTCCACCAAGCTGTGCCTGCTCAGTTCTT
The DNA here is from genome assembly GCF_001660625.3 of Ictalurus punctatus. NCBI lineage: Eukaryota > Metazoa > Chordata > Actinopteri > Siluriformes > Ictaluridae > Ictalurus > Ictalurus punctatus. The sequence goes on from NC_071284.1 coordinate 33,743,545, forward strand.
TGAGACTTTGTTTTGTGTAAAATGAGCGAGATCAGGCTCTCCCCATTTCTATCTGGTGCATTGCTGGTTCTATAGATGAGTTTTCTTTCACCATCTTTTCATCCATATACGTCCGATGATAGATAGAGAGACAGTTTTTTCTCTCTTTTGTCTCTGTAAGAATAATAATAATAATAATAATGATGATGATGTTCTCCTCTTTGGGTTCTACGGAATACACAGGCAAAAATTTTTTATTACTTTTTTTTCTTTCTCTGTAATTCTATTTCTCCTACTATTCCTCTTTATCATTCTTTTTTTTTTGCTCTTTGCTTGTCTCCTAGTTTTTTGCTTCCGTTTCTTTCTCTTTCACAGTCTGTATATGTTGTTTCTCTCTCTCTCTCTCTCTCTCTCTCTCTCTCTCTCTCTCTCTCTCTCTCTCATTCTCCATCTATCCGTGCACGTTAAGTGCTCACAATAACCGTCCTGTTAAGGCATTGTGTTGTTCGCTGCGCTGAACTCTGACCCTGGCTATGAGGCACGTAGAAAAGGCCTCAGTCACGGATCATAAAACGAGAGCCCGCAGGCACCGTGAGTTCTGAGAAGCAGAATAGCCTTTCCCTCACGCTAACCGCTGGGCCAGTTCCTCCATGCGAATTATATTCACCGTCATTCTAAATAAAAGTGATGTGCAATTCCTCCGAAATCATCTGTGGCCATCATGTCCACGACCACAGGGCTCTCTCTGCGCACCGGGTTCAGATGTTTCACACTCAATAAAAGCAGAGTGCCGAGCATATGAAACGTCAGGAGCTTGCCCAGTAAAGACCCGCGTCTTTTGCCAGACAAATTCACTCCAGCTTTATTGCTTTTGTCGTACGCATTTATGAGCTCACAGTACAAATGAAAAGTTTGCCTCGTTAAATCCGTTTTAGAGTCGCAAACCGTAAACACGGCAGTAAAATAAGTGTGAAGCAGGCACGTAGAAACGAACTCGCGCAAATGAAAAGCGTGCACTGGCAACAAGATGTCGTTCGAGGTTGTTGGTGTTTGTGTGTGTGGTGTAAACTTGTGTGGGGTTTTTCAGCTCATTTTTAACAGCGTCATTGATTTAATTATTATTTTTTTAATATCCATGGCTGTGATCAATGGGAGGGTTACAGGTGGGTTTTGTGGGCGGGGTTACGCCGCTCAGGCGCTTAGTTGTTTTCCTGTTGGGGGAAAAAAACCGAATAAACAGAGAGTTAGAAAAACCATTATGTAGATGCACTACATTTTATGAAACATTCCCTTTATGCTAATACATTCAAAGTGATTGTTTATTCCTCTCTCTCTCCCTGTCTCTCTGTCTCGTGCGACGATGTGTAGTGCCCCTGGCGCCGGAGCTGCAGTTGGAGCCCCTGAACTGTACGACTCTGGCGGTGCGCTGGCGTTTGGCTGCGGGGAGTTCTGTGGCCGGCCTTCAGGGATTCCGACTCTTCTACCACGAGGAGAGCCAACCCGAGAGCCCGCCCATGCAGATACCACCCCACATCAACCGCCACACCATCGGAGGCCTCGGTGAGCACAGACTCCACCGTCACTGCTGGGGCGGGTAGGGTGTCGAGTAGAGTAGATAAGGTCCATAAGAAAGCATATACCTGGATGGATGGATGGAAAGATCCACAAAGGCAAACTAGGACGGTTCAAGAAGTTAAACCAAAGCAAACAACACCTCAGATGTGTGGCTGGATGGATGAGTAGATTATCTAATGGATAGAAGTATGAATGGTGTAATGGGGTGTATTCTAGAGATCGAATGATGCCACTTTTTTCTCTTCAGACACTCGTACCAAAACGGATGAGCATAAGCCGATACTCATCCGATATTGTTTTCTAAGCTACGCTTTTTTTTTTTTTTAAACTGTGAAGTACTTCATAGTTAAACTCCTTAAATATAATAAAATCAGTCGTAAGGAAAGAAAATATAATAAACATTTCCCATTCCTGTTCCAATTTTCGTCATTTGTTATAGGATACGAACGATATCCCAGCCGCCATTTTTATCTGCCCATCTCTTTTTTATATATATATATATATATATATATATATATATATATATATATATATATATATATATATATATATATATATATATATATAAAATAAATTGATCAGGGTCCAAAACGAAACATTTCCCGTGACACTGTTCTCTTCTCACTTCTTATTTGGGTCAAAAAGGCCCAAAAGAAAAATACATATTAAAGGATTTTTAAAAAATCGTTTTTTTTTTATCGTTTATCTTATTAAATAAATAAAAATACGAATTAGCATCTTGGTAATTGTGGGCTTTTGGGCTTTGACCCATCCCGCTCTGAACCCTACAGCTGCCAAAACTATGCTTCGTGTCCATTAGCACTTTAAGTAAAACAAGTTCAGTCCAGTCGGTACTCAGAACAAACCATTGTGTTTGCTGTTAGCCCGTTTATCACCGACCCCGAAGGTGACTGCTATTGGCTGAGCAGAACAATGTCGGCGTAGGGGGGTCATGGGTATCGGCTCTATTGACCGAAGAGCCGGTGGGTGATGGATTGAAGAGCACTTTTCAGAACCCGACATGTCTCCTGTTCTCCAGAAAAAAACCCCCCGCTCTTTCCTCAATGTCCACTTCCTCCTCCCTTATCCCTGACCTCTCTCAGTGACCTCTGACCTCACATGATCCTTTGCTGTGGCCTAAGAATGGGGGGGGGCACAGAATGTTTGCCGTGTGCTCGACCTTCAGCCCCAAAAGGTCGCCCTTTATCTCGTCCCGTTCCGTTTGCGGACCGACGACGGACCCGGGACGCTCGGCAGGAGGAGCTGCGGCCATCTGTGGACTGGGCGAGAGGTCGTCCAGCTGGTCAGCAGCTGATATTCAGATCAATTCGGGGGCAGTTTTGGCTTGAAATGAGATGAGTTTGGGGTTTTTGGGTGCGAGTTAAGCACTGATCCTGAATCTGTAAGCGAAAAGAACCGCGCACGACCAGATTACGCGTTCGCACACACTCGACTACACGCTTTCTACCACGATGGTTCATGATCACGATCTCGCCTGGTTTGTTTTTTTGAAAAACGAACACGTCCGTGCGAGAGCTGCGATACATGCCCTCGTAGAGAGAGAAGGAAGACGGGCGGGCGGAGGGGAAGGGACGGAGAGACGGAGAATGAGAGCAGCGCGGAAGATTTACGGCGGGGTTTATGGTTGCTGTGAGCCGGCGCTGGTGGGGGAAGCTTCACTTCAAAGCTGCTGGAGTCTCTCACAACCATCTAGAGAGCTTTAACAACCAGAGACGTAGGGCTGACACACACACACACATATATATATATACACACACACACACAGGGACACAAAAAAATGCACACTACTTCTCACTACTACCAACTCGCACTACTTCATAGCACGAGCAGTCAGTCAGGCATTTAAACACACACACACACACACACACACACACACACACACACTGCTTTTCCATCCGTGCTGTCAGCGGTGTAAAATACGAGCACGGATGTGGTGAGGTTAAAGGTGACATATCTGCTGTCAGTGCATGTGGAGACTTTTTGCTATAAGAATAACAGCGGTGTATTTACAGCGCTGTGTCATTCACACTGACCCGAGAGCAGCGCTTTCTCAAACGCCGGAGACCTGGTCGAGCCGAAACACGTCTCTCGTGAGCCGCTTGGGGACCGTTAAAGACTGCCGAGTCAGTGATTTTGAGCACGGTCCCGTTTTTGCTCCGATCCAATGTATGAAAGTTAAAATAAAACTCCACTCCGAACGACTTTCTTTCTTTCTTTATTTACTTATTTATTTTACTTTTACTTTGGTTAACGGTGACCTACATTACCCACAATGCTGTTCGACTGGCTGCTGATAGTGCTGCAGTTCATGCAGGATTCAGCCCTCGCGTCACGAGTATCGTTTTTGCTTGTGTTTGAGATCATCGAAGTTTGATTGTTTTTGTTTGTTCGTTTGTTTGTTTGTTTGTTTGTTTTCCTCCTCGTATTAAACTCCTTCGTAACAGGTCTAGCCCCCGTGACGTCTTTAAAGCAGGCAGTTATATCGAAACGATACGTTCTGTCTGTGCGATATAATGCGATGCGACGATGACGTAAAGTTAACGTTCACGCCTCCGCCGGCACTGACAGCGACCACGCCCGTTTCTTCACGCCCGTGACTAGCGGGCACCGAAGCCACGCCCGAATCACACCATTAGAGACTTGAGGATATCTGTCGTAGTCAACAGTGTGTGTTAAGTGTGTGTGTGTGGGGGGGGGGGCTATTGACCAGATTGTAGAGCAGTTTCTCAGTGGATTGTAATGGATGGTGTTCTGGGGGAGAGGGAAACCGCTGTGTTTTCACCCTGTCAGTGAAGTGATGGAGCGAAGACGAATGGACAGCTGCTACAGCAATAAACAGCTTCCCCACGTGGATTCGGGGAATTACGTTAAAACTCTGGGATATACTACAGTCTCAGCAGTTCTCTCTAGTGTGTATGTGTGTGTGTGTATAAATAACAATAAATAGTATCAGATAAATAAATAGTAACCGATTAGGACAAAGTAAACTCTTGAAAGGAGGCGTGTCCGCTAACTCAGCGCCGTCGAATCCGATTGGTCAGAATCCGGGCGTAACATGAACGCTGGGTTCATATTAATGCGTTATCGTTTCTCTAGTAACAGCTCACGCACAGGGACTGTCGGGTAATCTTTGACTGAGTAAACGTATCGTCGGTATGGTGACGTCTATGAAAGCTGCAGGGGTTTTTTGAGAGAGAGAGAGAGACTCGTGAGGGAACAGCTGT
>NC_071284.1:33753343-33798343 GCF_001660625.3 Ictalurus punctatus
TAATAATAATAATAATAATAATAATGATGATGATGAGAACAGGATAAATAGGACAGAAGATGAATGAATATATCATGACACGTGTACAGCTCAGAAAGCCGAAAGTCTTTTTTATTTTTTTTCCCATGGTTCTCAGGGCGGGACGGATTTGATTATAAACAGTTACGGCCCTGTCGGACCCTCGGCCGAGAGGAAGAAGGCACAGAAGCGGGGTTTGTTTAGGAAGGATGAGAAGGTACAGACAAGCCGAATCACGTTTCATTCTCTCACCTCGTCTGTTAAGGAATATTAGCGGAAATACCCGTGTGTCCGATAAAAATCTCGCGTCAGACGGCTTCTCTCGGCGAATCTCCTCCTTTTTTTTTATTCACTGAAAGACTTGACGTCGGTGGGTTTGTGTTTGGAAGATAGCGGGCTTTTGGTCTGTAGGGAATAATGAACCGTACAGTAAATAAATGAAATGAGAAAGAGATAAAGGTCGAGAAGCAGAAAGAACGCTGGAATTTCCGAATATGCAAATTCAGTCCGGAAAGGGCTTTTCCTCTTCTCTTCCTTTTTGTCTCTTCTGTCTTTTTCCTTTTCTATGATTCTTCTTCCTGTTATTCCCTTCCTTTCTGTTCCTTTTGTTTTCCTTTTTCCTCTCGAGAATCGATGCACTTGCCAGTTCAGTACGGCCCAAAACCCGTGATTTGCGTGTCGTGACGAAAAACACAGATCAAAGGAACCTCTACTGCCGTTACTAATAAAAAAGACGAGGAGAACAATTTAAAAAAGTGATGATTTTGTAACGATTTAATAATAAGGAACTTGTAATCCTCGTTAATCCCCCCTCCTCTGCGTTCTCCTTCCTCAGCGGGTGAAGAAGTCTCCCGTCTGCTCCTCGTCCACGTACCAGACGGGTTCGACCCTGCTCCGTTACTCCGTCGAGTGTCCAGGAAGTCCGTCGCTGCAGCAGCCCTCGTCCCTGCACACCCTGCTGGGGCCACCGGGGGGCGACAGCGAGGGCTCGCACTCCAGCGAGGGCAGCCACGAGACCGGCGACTCCGGACGCTACTCGCGCGACGAACACGACCTCGCCAACCTGTCGTCGGGAAGCCCGGGAGGAAGTCCCAGTCACGTGACCGAGGAGCACGCGCCGCATCTCGCCATCGAGCTGGAGGAAGTGACATCACCGTCTACCAGTCAGGAGTGATCATCAGCTACGGATCATCGCTGATGCACCTCTTTTATTTTTTTCCTTTTTCTTTTTAAAGTTTAAAAGAGAGACAGAGAGAGAGAGAAACTCACCCACCGTGAATGTTTTAAAGATTTCGTCCATGTAATGTGAAGTGTGATATCGGGCGTTATGTAAGCGAGCGTATCACTGGAGAAGGATTACGTCGTTAACAGCCGAAGGAAGGGAAAAAAAACAGTTTGCTGATCTGATTTAAACGGGTCGAAAGGTTTTGGGCTGTTTAAAGGAACTCGCAGGAACAGAGTCGCATTAATCCTAACTGGTGGCCTCCCACCACCATGTCCGTCCAGTTTAATATATTCACCAGCCACTTCTAACCCCGTCGTCACGACAACAGATACTTCCTGATAGCAATAATGTTGCTCCTGTTTGTTCTTGTCTGTCTGTCCGTCTGTCTGTCCGTCCGTCCGTCTGTCCGTCCGTCTGTCCGTCCGTCTGTCTGTCCGTCCGTCTGTCTTGCACGGGGATCGTAAGGGCCTCGGACTTTTCCGTTACCTCCTCCTACCTCAAAGTTATCGAACGTCGAAATGTTTCGACTCTTATTTAATCTTCTCCTCGTCACGCAGTTCTCAGGTTCGCGTTACGATTGTGTGTGTGTGTGTGTGTGTGTGTGTGTGTGTGTGTGTGTGTGTGTGTGTGTGTGTGTGTGTGTGTGTTTTTTTTTCCTCAATTCTCCAGGTCCTTACAGTTCCCGTCTTAAACTACCTCGTTTTTAAGTGTTATTATTAACGTGTCGTGTTTTTCGTTTTTTTTTCTTTCTTCTTTTCCTCGACTCAGGGACTCAAGGTTTTAGTACGTGCGTAACGCCGTGACGTGACGTGACGTGAAGCGCGCACGGTTTGTTCGACAGGGTATCTTTATGGAGCTCGCGCTCGGCTTCTTCCTTACCGCTGACCTCCGATGAATGTGTGTACAGTATTTCCTCAGTATTTTATTTTGAAAGGAACAAGGAAAGGTCTTTCAGTAGGAGTCATACTCTCATATCTGCGCAAGATATGATTTCACGTCTGTAGCGACTTCGTTTAGCGCAGCAAACTTTCAGGAGTCACTCAAGCTCTAAAATGCTTTCCCGGACTCGTAGGTTTTGGGTGTGTTATTCCTTCTTTTTTTAAATAATAATAATAATGGCCTTAAGATGGAGTCAGTGAGGAGTCCGAGAAAGAGATTATTTCTGTAGAAAAGTAGAGTGAGGTGAAGAAATGCAGAAACACACGTCTTACCTCAAATCTCTAGGTTTCCCCCCTCAGCGTATGTGTATGTATGTGTACTACTGAGTACTGATTTCTAGTTTTGACCTTTAATAGAGTTGATGCTATTGTAGGTATAGAAATGTGAGTTTAGCACTTGTTGTTGTTGTTTTTTTTTGTCTTTCAAATCGTTGTAGTCGTTTTTGTAGAACTTGTGCAACGGTGACACACGCCATCATCGTAAGAGCCGTTTGCTGCTTCTGTTGTTTTTTTTTTAGCGTCTTTTTGCTGCTCACTGGGACGACGTGATGATGACAATGAGTTTTCCTGACAGCCAGACCAAAGATGAGCGTCCCAGTGACGAGCGAAACGCCGCCGGGGTACCGCTAGACGGAACGCGTCCGCTCAGCCGAAATCATTTATCCGTTCTGTTAAAGCGTGCAATCCGAAATCCTGAACGATTTCCACGTGGCTTAAACTCGACAGGTTAAACGCTCTCGTACGTTACCCACAATGCCGTTCAGCTAGCTTACTGGTAGCGACGCAGTGGCTTCACGTCTACGTCGAGAGAGAGCGACGCGGTGGTGCGTTCAGTCCTTTAGTCTGTCGTGAGCTTCAATATCTCTGTTTTCCACCAGGGGGAGCGTTTCTGAAAAGCTCCGTTTCCGCCGTGTCTGCGTGGACGGAAGGCAAAAAAACGAAACAGTTGCGTTTTCAAACGTATCCGGATCAACGTGGACGTAGCCTCAGCTTCCAAAGCTTCTACTTTCACGCCAAGACCTCCACGTTGATCCGGATAAATCTGAAAACGCGTCTTTTTTTCTCTCTCTCTCTATTTATTTTTTTTTGCCTTCCGTCCGCACCGAGATGCCGTTTTTTTTTTTTATCCAGCGAAAACGGAGCTTTTCAAAAAAAAACGCCGTCCCTAGTGGATGGATTTGAAAATGGCGTTTCCGCGTTGTGGTGCGGCCCGGAGAAAACGGAGATCGTGTCACGTGACGCAAGATGGTGGACGATGTTGCCGTGCGGTCGTCGTGCCTGCGCTCCGGTTCGATCGCTTCGTTAAAGTACCTGTAAACACCACGCCTGTAAACGCCTGATGGAAACGACGCAGGCCAACGTCTCTTACAGGGTTGTTTTTTTTTTTTTTACACGGTCTCGCGATACAGGGATGCGAGCGTTTTCCGACGTTCCGGTGTGGAAAAGCGATTGTTTTGGAAAGCGTTGGGAAACGCCAGGGTGTAAAAACACGGGTTTGAACTACACAACGCGACTACCTAAACACAGCCGTGCACTCACGTTAGTCAGAGAACTACTCGGCTTAGGGAATCGTAACGCCGCTTCTTTAAGAGCAGCGGAAATGCATGCGATCCCCGAGCTAACGTAACTTAAGCTCCACCCCTTGCTGAGCCCAAGAATGTCTGTTAGTCTCTAAGGAGCTTCTGATGGACGTTCAGGATTCTGACGCACGTCCAGACTAAATTATTATTCAATTATTACGTCACGTCTCCGGGATTAAAATGAGCTCCTAGATGAGATGAGTCGCGTTTGTCTAGCAGTGAAACAGAGGCGCCAGATGCTGCTTGTTTGTTTGTTTGTTTGTTTGTTTGTTTGTTTTCCCTCGACGTCGTCAGTGCCTCCGAATCCGTACAGCGACCAAAGAGTTGAGACGCGGGCAATCTCGGCGCTCCTCGTTCTGGATTGATCGATCGTCAGTTTCCTCAAACGTTGGTTTGTTTTTTGTTTTGTTTTTTTTCCCCCAAGCTGCGTGGACGTGTGCGGATTATAGTCTGAGAAGTCTATTTAGATCATTAGGAATAATGCAAAACGTATAGCTGAGATCATCCGATGTTTCTACAATCAGAGCAAGCCGGTCGATCCGTTCCGCATGAACCAGAGAGACACAATCAGATTTACAGCAGCAAACGACCTTAAACCAAAGAATGTGGTCACCGTTGCACAGATGATCATATAATATCCCCGCCCCCTTTTTTTTTTTTTTTTTTAATGTTTCTTTGCATGATATTTTCTACACGGAAAGTCGGTGAACGGCGTCCGAGAGCGTGACGGTGCCGAGCTTTCCTCAATCCGTTCAGACAAAACCAAAGATAACCTTCAAAAATCAGAAGAAATCAATCGGTGAAAGGTCGGCCGACTCGTCGTAGCTCTTCTCACCGGAGGAGAAAACGATATTTTATATTCACCGACGTCTCGTTCCGTACGTCGCTGTTTTAAAGAATAAATAAAAGACATGATTTCCAGAATAAAGTCGTGACATTACACACGAGAAAAGACGCAATATTTTTGAGAATTTTTATATATTGATATAATTGTGCCTTTTTTTAAAAAGAAAGAAAAGAAATCCAAATAGTCCGACTTTACTGTCGAAATCTTGTATTTTTTATTTATTTTATTTATTTTTTTAAACAGTGACCCTAAAATGCCCTGTACGTTTCTTTCTTGGGAAACTTTAGTGAAAGTTCAGAGTATTTTGGGGTGTTTTTTTTTTTTTTTTTTTTCTCCACGATGCCCTGTTTTTTTTATTATTATTATTATTATTATTATTATTATTATTATTATTACACTGTGAATACATGCGACTGTTTCATGTACATGTTACATGCTGTGTTTTTATTTCCTCTTTATTGTGATTGTTTTTTATTTTCGGCGCGCGTGCGTTCCTCTACATCGGATCGGATCACTCCACACGGGGTCCGATCGCTCAGCTGAGCTCGGATTCCATTTTCCTTTTCTGTCCTTTTCTGTGTGAAGGAGTCGTTACATTCACGCAGAATGAGTGTCAGAGCTCGGCAGTGCTGCAGAGGATTTACACACGCCGCTCGTTTCAGGATGGTGTTTGAATGTTTCTGTATAAAGGGATGAAGCGCAGGGTTCCGTGACGCTTCCTGCTGCTTCCCCACGTGTAGAGGATGTGGACGGTGGTGTGGACCGACCGCGGATTGGATCGGGCTCTGGGAGCTACACACGGCTAAACTCAGGGCGGCTCCCAGACCTCCCATGCTGCGGCCACACACACACACACACACACATATTCATATATATATATATATATATATATATACACACACACACACACACACACACACACACACACACACACACACCGACACACACCTTGACCATTGAATGTACCTTGAATGTTTGATCTGACAGTGTTTTTGTTCGTTTATCTAATTTTTCTGTTGCATTTTTATTACTTATTTGTAAACCCATATTAGCATCAGATTTTGTTTTCCTCTATAACAATAATGTTCAAATAAAAAAAAAAAATTATATAGGCACAAATTAAAAAGCCCAAAACTATTTTATGTCACAAAAGACTGATTGCCAGAATAAATAAATAAATGAATCCATTTAAAAATATGTAAACGTGTGATGTTTTGTTTTTATAGGAAATAACTTTCCGTGTTAAAATGTCACGCAGACTTTAATATTTAAACTTGTCAGTATTATATATGCGTCGTTATTTATAATGATATATTTGTTCATTTACATTTATACAAACACCATTAAAAAGATCAGACTGTCAGGAAATATTGAAATATTTTACCGCGCAGATTAATTTAAAAAAATTAATTGAATCTTTTGAAGATACAATTGTGGTGTCGGGGCGTGGTCGAGCGCCGATTGTGAATGGAGGGTGGAGTCTGGGAGAAGGAGAAGTGTTGGTTTCTTCTGGGTTCACCGGTTTCCTCCCACTATCCAAAACATGCCAGTAGGTGGATTAGCTTCACTAAATTACCTCTATGTCTGTGTGTGTCTGTGTGCATCTGATGGATTTTCTTCCTATCCAGGGTGAATTCTCATGCCTTGCAGCCACTATTCCTGGGATAGTCTCTGGATTCACCTCGGCCCTGACCCAATGATGTATTTAAATATTTAAACATATTTACATATAATTTACATATATTACAATGGCTAGCTAGGTCTTTCCGCTAATAAGTTTCTGCATCCTCGTTAATTAGGCTTTTTCGTTTTCCTCGATATTACACAGGTTTCCGAATCTAATCACACCTAACTACTGGCTGTTACTTAACAAGATAATGATTGATTATTGGTTTCAATATAAACATGCATCAATTTCTTCTAGTCTCAGTGATGTGTCGACTCTTTGATCCGAATCACATATTTGAAGAGCCGAAATAGATGTGATCGCTGTATTCTGTATTTATAACTCTAACGCTGTTAGAATAAGAAGAGAAATCAAGTGGTGACACGATAATCTTAACATAGGAGTGTTTACTAAAAAATGCGGATTAAGATTTTGAAAAATAATTAACCGAAATCAGGGTGATTGTGAGTGGAGACGCGCGATGAGTCATTTGGGAGTCGATTCTTATTGTTGAATTGAATCAATTGAGACCGGAATTCACGGCCGCAGTCGTCTGGACCAATCAGATACATCAGTCTCATCCGGGCGTTTATGCATTTTTAGCTAGCGAAGTAAGTAAAGAAATAATAATTAATCATTTAAATAAACATGGAAATGTTTTGTGAAAGTTAAGACCACTCTCTTATTTATAACGTACACCTTAAGTCGACTTCCTACTTAGCACAGATTAGCCGTATGCTAACGCTAGCTATGTTGGAGAGCTGGTGTTCATGGGAAGTGTAGTTTTTTTTTTAAATAATAGATTATATTAGAATCAACAAAAACTCGAAAAACGTCTTCGAAATCCAAACAAATCTCGTATGATTCGTACAATAAACCACGAATGCGTTCAAAAGTAATTTTTAATGACTACGGATGGCTAATTAATTCACTTCCGCGTAGTGACGTCAGCACCTGGGTCGCGAGACGCACTTACGCGCTCCGTAAATAACGTCGCTGTGTTCTCCTCCGCTCTCCGCACGAGCGCAGGGTCTGAACACCAAAACGCGGCAGTTCAGACAAGGCTAACATGCTAATGGTGAGAGGGGTGGCGTGCTGTCCCGCCGCGACATGTCCTCCTCGAGTCTCCCACACGGGGCCGTTTTAACCGAGTCCTGACACACAGACGGTGACGTTAAAACACTTCTGAGGAAAGTTTCTGTCTGTTTTGTGAGGGAAAGTTGTGTTAAAATAAAGTGAAATAACCCGGTCCTCCCTAAAGTTTGATAGCAGTTGCGGCTTGCCCACGTCCAGGTCACATATACGCGCGCGCACACTCACACACACTCTGAGACACCGAGCAGTGATTTGCTGTTGAAGTACGACTGAAGAAGAGCAGTTAGCTGCACTTAAATCTTTCTGACATTTAAAGTTATTGTTTATTTTGGTTATTTTTAGTCCTTAGAGCCATGTGAGGTGTCCTGTAATGTCCACAGAGCAGGATAAAGATTCATTCTCGCTCAAAAGAAATAGAGGTAATGGGGTTTTTCCTCGTTATATTTAGCTAACTGCTTTGCTGGCTCTCTCTCTCTCTGTGTGTGTGTGTGTGTGTGTGTGTGTGTGTGTGTGTGTGTGTGTGTGTGTGTGTGGCCTTTATCAAGGCCTTCAATGAAACAATCTGAAGATATTTTCTTAATAAGGAGTATGCTATAACAACATTTGAGAAGATATAGTGTCTTGGGGAATGTTTGGAAAGTAGTGTGTGTGTGTGTGTGTGTGTGTGTGAACTTTTGGAGTGTTTATAGCTGGACACACACACACACACTGAGCCAAAAGTCTAAACAAAGTGTCTCTTGAGTCTTTATCATTGTTTAAAAATAACATGCTTCACCAGTTATATTATGCGCATGTCATTACAGCCTGTGTGTTTATTCTCTATTTATCTCCTTGAGTTTTTAATCCTAAACAAAAGTAGTTGTTGTGTTTTGCAGGAGGTGACGGTGGTCTGGATGGTTTAGGAGGGCCCGGCTTGCTCCTGGGGAGCCCGGATAAAAAGAAACGCAAGTCGAGTACGCAGGTAGGTGATTATTTCTGTGAAACTATACACTCTGGGTAGAGAGAGTTAGAGAGTTTCGTGCCATTCGAGATCTCGAAACTGTATGTTCAAGGCGTGCAGAAGTGCGATCTGAAACCCGAAACTGAATCTCACAGCTGAGGGTGTGACGTTTGACGTTTGAAAGCTTAAAATGAAGTAGATAATTGTCTAATGGACGACACGTCCAGGCTGATATACCGATGAAGACAGATGAACGGATTAATAAACGGATAGACGTACGGTGTATATATGCTGTATGGACTTATAGATTGTTGGTCAATAGTTGGAGAATAGCTCGTCTTTTTACGGCTGTCGATGGATGTGAAACGGAAACGATGCAAATATCAAAATTGTGTTTCCAGTGTAATTGCAGCCATAGGTACTTGTACGATGTCGCTCCTCTGTATAACCTCTGACCCCTACGCTGTCCTCCTCAGGCTGCGTCGTTCGCACCTCTCTCTGAATATGCACCTCCTCCCAACCCGAGCTCCGATCACCTGGTGGCTTCCAACCCGTTCGACGATAACTACAACTCTTCTCCGGCGTCTCTGAAACCCCCGAACAACACCAACCCCTACTTCGGCCCGTCTCACTACCCAGGGTACGGTGGTTATGGGCCGCCCCGTATGGTACCGCACATCCAGAACAGGATGCCCGCTCCTTTCGGGTCCCCGTTCCAGATCCGGAACCAGCCACACCCGTTCTCCCAGAACCCGATGGGCCCGATGGGGTTCATCCGAGCGCCGGGGTTCAGCTACTCGCATCCCGAGAACCCGGCCTTCTCTAATCAACCCATGTTTAATAACAATGGAGGCCTGCACCAGCACTTCAGACCAGGTCCTAGAGAGAACCAACTTTCTCTTTCCAGCATGAACCGGAACCACGGTCCCGATCCGACGTTCGTCCCGGAGGCGACCTTGTGTGGGAATCGTCCTGCGGCTGCGGTGAAATCCGGCCCGGCTATGAGCCCTGGACTGAACTTCGCCCAGCCTACGACGCCCAAACAGGAACCGGCCGAGAGCGGAAATAAGAACGCTACGCCTCCGCGGAAACCGAACCAGATCTCAGAAGAGGGCGGAGCTCCAGAGAGCCAGGCAGAGCTTAAAGGGAAAAGCAGATCCAGTGTAGAGGGAGGTGTTGAGAAGATCAACGGTGTCCTCCACCCCAACACCGAACCGCTAAAGAAGTCTCCTCAACCTGTCGCCGAGAACAGCGGAGAGAGAAACCGGCGGCCCGCGCACAACAAAACCGGCTCGGCCAATAGCAAGAGAAATCGTTTGAGTGGCTCCGCCCCTTCCGAGCCCATGTACCCGTGTGGGATCTGCCTGGGTGAAGTGAACGATGATCAGGAGGCCATCTTGTGCGAGGCCTCGTGTCAGAAGTGGTTCCACCGCGTGTGTACGGGAATGACGGAGACGGCCTACAACCTGCTGACGGCCGAGACGGCCGCCGTGTGGGGCTGCGACGCCTGCATGGACGAGAAAGAAGGAGCGCAGCTGATCAAAACGAGGGAGGGGTCCGGCTCGGCTGCGGCAAACAGCGAGGGACAAACCTGAACTCTGTGTGTGTGTGTGTGTGTGTGTGTGTGTGTGTGTGTGTGTGTGTGTGTGTGTGTGTGTGTGTGTGTTCGTTCAACATTTTAACCTGCAGATCTTCTTTGTTTTCTCTGGGTTTTCTTCCGATGTCAAAATGTGCCATGAAAAATTGCAAAATTGTAACTTTGTTTTTTAAGAAATCGGGAACGCACACTTGATTTAGTTAAACTTGTATCCTGACGCAGCCACAACTCATATTTATCGCCGAAGGAACCTAAACTTAACCGGTACATACAGCGAGACGTCCAGTTTTTCAACTCTCGTAACGCTGTTCTAGGTTATTTGTTTGTTTAAGCCCCGCCCATTCCTCTGGAAAATGTTGCAATAGTGAGTAATCCTGGGCGATACGACTATAATTTCACTACGGTGGTGATTTTCTGAACGACAATGCTTTTCTGAGATAACACATATATATATTTAAAATAAAAAAAACTGCATGCTGGTGTTTAAAGTTTGAAAGAAAGAAAGTGTGATTGTTTTATTTTTGCACCTCTTTTCCCCCTGCGTCTCGAGCGTTAATTTATTTCTGTAGACCCTAAAACATCATTAAATCAACACTCCTGTTCAGTATTGATGCACAGTGTGTATCATAGAAACGTAGTCACGTATCGTAATCGTATCGTGATGATGTTTATATCGTCGTATAGCCCGTCCTTGATAGCGCTGTCGCTAATTAACTAGCGTAACCAAGATGGTGGCTATGAAAAGTGTCTTTTCCTTTCAACACGTACGACTTTTTTTTTTCTTCTTCTTCTTCTCCCGTCTGTCGCTGGTCTGTTTAGTCCGGTAAAATCTCTCGTGTAAATCAAGACTGACGTTGGGGTTTGCGCTAGATCCGTTTCGTCTGAGGTCAGACGTCTTCCTTTTGCCTGCGCGTAACCGTTCTCTCCATCTTCTGCTGTAGAATTCATTCTAATATTAGTATTTAAAAAAAAAAAATTTTAAATCCTCACCTTTGCTTTCTTTATTCGTTCCTGGGTAATTCCCGCCCCCGAGCCGGCTCTCCCCTATCACACGACAGGGCGGAGTAACGCGCTCGGAGGAAAGCGCTATCGGCCCTCTTCCTCATACGCGAGCTCACAGACGGCTGCGATGTGTCTGAGAGACGCTTTTACGTTGAACCTAATGTCAGTATTTTTCATTTTCGTGGAGGGAGGAGGAAGAGGAGATGATGATGATGATGATGATAAATTGTTGTAATACTATCAGCATGTCTTGTCGTCGTGTTTTATTTCGGATTTTAAGCGCGAAATCTTTGCGAGGGACAACCCCCAGACGTGTTCTACGCGCTAGTTTAACGGCTTTATTAGATAAGTATCGTATTTATTAAATTCCCTGCTCATCTGCTGGGGGAGGAACGAACGCTCGATGAGATCACGTTGTTCAGTCGTGGAGGAGCGAAGGAAGAATGAAGTGTGTTACGGTGCTGAAAATGTAGCGAGGACCGTTTTTCTGCCCGGTTCCGCTTTCTGAACGGCGTGTCGTCGGGTCTTGGCCAACGTTTCTGCTTTGCTTGTGCTCTGTGTGCACTTGACTTCGCTGCATTTTGCCATATATTTCCTCCACTGTGCCATTTGTTATTATTTCTTAATGGAATTGTGATTAATGTAGCAGAGAGCGAGAGAGAGATGAGAGCTGCGATGACAATAATAATAATAAAGCACACTTATTATCGAGTGTGTGCACTAAAATGTTTTAAAATCCTCTTCGATGATCATTTAATGGTGTTTCTTTTACTGGTTTATTCTGTTTTATATGAGGGTTTGTTACTTGAAGGTAGAAGAAATTGCACAGAATATATATCGGTCCAGGATTTATGGATGCTAAATAAATGGATTTCTATCATCTCAGAGTTTATTATTATTATTATTATTATTATTATTATTATTATTATTATTATTATTATTATTATTTTCAGCACACGTCTGCTCCTGAGATCAACAGTTTTTCCATTCATATTCACTATTATTGGTTATTTAATAAGTGTAAAAGTTTGTACACCCTTAGGACAAGACCAAAAGGATATTTGATGTTTGGTTTCAGAGAGAATATGAATAGTGGAGCGAATCAAACTGACGTGCGGTTACATGTGTAGGTTTCCTTTTCGGAATGTGATTGAATGGAATATATATATATATATATATATATAAAATGCACACACATTTTGAGATGTCATCATTTTTAAATAATAGTTTTGAGATAATAAGCCAAAAATGTTTATGTACACTGATATAAATCTTTTCTGGATGATAAAATTGCTTCAGCTTCACCAGAATTAAGATGCTTGTAGAATCAGGAGACCGAGAGCCAGGGTATAGTCAAAGAGAGGGATTATTATGCGTGCGAAGACACCCTGGGCACCACATCGTTTCTTAGTCTAAACATAAGTTGGATACAGTTGGGTTTTATACTCGTGTGTACGTGCAAGCAACGTACCCAACCAAGGCCAATAAGAAAAACACCTTGACAACAACAAGATCATGGACAGGAACCCAGAAACGTCACAGGGAACTGATCTTAAACGACTGGATCATAATCGTGGAAAATAAGAAACAGGTGGTCATTTTTGAGATGATAAATCGTCGTTTTAAAATGAATCAGAATTTGGAGAACTCAGTTTTGAGATAATAAATCAGAACTTTGAGATAAATCAGACTTTTTTTATTTTATTTTTTTTTTTTAGATAAGTTAGAAGTTTGACAGGTCAGGTTTCTAACAGAATGCACAGAAAGTCATTATTTTGACAGAAAGTCAGACTTTTGAGATAATGTCTGATTTTATTTATTTATTTATTTATTTATTTATTTTACATACTGCTGCTGCCGCAAATAAAGAAAATATCTATTATACTTTTTTTTTTTTCCAACCTGCCGGAAATCACCCTGTAGTGTCTCTCTAAATTTAAACGGAAACCTGTTTGATCAGATCGCATCCCCAGTGTCCCACACTGCCTACTATAGCGTAGTGTGTGTGTGTGTGTGTGTGTGTGTGTGTGTGTGTGTGTGTGTGTGTTTCTCCGCTGTGTATAGTGCACTAGGACTCGGGTTTGGAATTCAGCCTTCAGAGCTCAAACGGCAACAAAGGACGTTGTCATAGCAACCACGCGCGTTCTACAGCCTGCTTTGTAAACAAACGCTGAAGAAGCTGGTGAGAGTTCTCCCAAGGTTCTTCATCATCGTTATCATCATCAGCACCAACATGCCGCTCCTGATCAGTGATCACACCTGGAGCCAGACCGAGAGCACGGTGTGCGTCCGCGTGCCGTTAAAAGCCGTTAAACCGGGGAAAGTGGACGTTACGTGCACGGAGGAGTATCTGAAGGTGAGCTGAGGACTTCCGGAAGTTCAGGGCTAGTGGGATAATCACTCTAACCACACTCACTGTAACACAACATTAGAATATTTAGCAACAACAACAAAAAAATTTTATTTATTTACTCTGCAAAAATGATACGTTAGGAAGTGAAATGATTTCTTATTTTGAGATTATTAAAAGTATATAATATCACAAGTCAGGTTTAACACCTGGATTTGTTTATATAGTTATAGTATATAATCTTATAGTGTATAATAGCTGTATTGAAAATGCTGCTAGATTCACATCATTTTGACAATTACGTCATTCGTTACGTCATTCGTTACGTCATTCGTTACGTCATTCGTTCTTCGTTTTCACGTTATCAAGCTTTAGATTAGTTCAAATGAGCCAGTGACTATCCACGTATAAAAAAATAATAATAATAATAATAATAATAATAATAATAATATCTCAGAACAATTATAAGGAAGTCTTACTGAGAATACGGTCATGATAGATAGATAGATAGATAGGTGGATAGGTAGATGGATGGATATAGATAGATAGATAGATGGATGGATAGATAGATAGATAGATAGATAGATAGATGGCTGGATAGATCTATAAATAGATGGATAGATAGATGGGTGGATAGATAGATGGGTGGATAGATAGATCTATAAATAGATGGATATATATAGATAGATAGATAGACAGACAAATAAATAGATGGGTATATAGATAGATGGATGGATAGATAGATAGATAGATAGATAGATAGATGGATATATAGATAAATGTCAACACTTCCAGTATAACAGGAATTAGCTTGTTTCGTGGACCTTCCACAACATTAAATGTAAATATAAACGGATAAAAAGGATACAATTTGTCATTCTTCTATAGATAACATTTTGTAATCTTTGGTAAATGGCTGTGATGTAAAAGGAATAAAACACTTTGCTTCATGCGGTTAGCAGTGATTCCGCTTCATCACACCACCCGTTCGGATTATTTTCCTCCACCAGCACGCCCGGGAGACATTAACGGCAGCGCCTCGTTATTTCCTCAGGTCAGTTTCCCTCCGTTTCTGTTCGAGGCCTTCTTCTTCGCGCCGATAGACGAAGAGAAAAGTGTGGCGAAAATCGGAAACGGCGTGGCGCTTTTCACACTGCCCAAAAAGACTGCAGGCCTCTGGGAGCAGCTCAGTGTAAACATCGGTATGTGAACTTCATTCTCCCAAACATTACAGTAACGCCACACGCACGGGATCTGCCGTGACATTAAACTTCCTTACACACCTAAATGTTCCAGGGAAAGACAAACAGAAAGAGATTCGAGAAGGAGCCGTCATCAAGAGCCAGAAGAAGGCGATGGAGAAAGAGGAAGAGAAAGTCCTGAGGATTCATCAGGAGAGGAAGTACACACTGGAGACCACGATGAAGGTTATAATGATCTTATTAACGGACAGCACAGAAACCAGATGTTTCCGCTCCTGAGTCATGTCACAGTCGACACGATGGCTCGGCTGGGGGAAACAATTAAGCTTCAACTTGCTTTCAAACTTGCCAGAGTTTCCCGAAGGGGCTCTTGTGAAGCGCACACCGTAACCATAGCAACGCTCTTACCAGGTAGAAGCGTTCTAGATCTTCGACAGCGCCTAGACCGCTTGCCTTTAAACCCGGAAAAAATCAGGGATAGAAAATACGGACCCGAGAAGGGAATAGCGTTCGTTTTATTTTCTGGAATGTACCGCGACGTGTTTATAACAACACGGGGCGATTTCAAAATCGTTCAGACAGTAAAAACACTAATATGAGGATGTATGAAAGAGAAGATGGCGAGCATCGAAATAAATCTAACGGGAGTCTTGTATGTCGCCAGAATATCGCTGCCTGAATCGTCCGAGTTGTAATTATCGCGTTAATGTCTGGTTTAATTGAACAAAATGGCGTCCACACTCATTATTCTTTAGCACACTGAATAGAATAGAATAGCACTTCATCCAGCACGTTGTAGCTATTATTTAACGTCTTATTTTTGTCCGATTGATTAAATAACGCCTATATTTTTGTTAAAAAAATGATGCGTCTCTTCCGACCGCGTCGGTTTGTATAAAATCTAAAGCAGCAGCAGTTTCCCTCAAAATGAATCCCTTGAACGGAATGAACAGACGGCAGGCTTGGTTTACAACCAGGATCGTTTGAGATGAACTGGACACTCGTGTGTGTGTAAACAGTTCCGGGGCTGCAGGTTTATTGGTCTTCTGTGTGCAGATCGAGGAAGAGGAGCGAGCGAGAATCCAGAGGATGAAGGACGAAGAGTGTGCGAGAGCCTTAAAGGAGCTGGAGTCCTGGAAAGAGAAGCAGAAGGAAGCGGAAGAGGAAGAAGAGGCTCGACGAAGGCTACAGGAAGCAGCCGAGCAGGAAACGAAGCAAGTTCATCAGCGCAGAAAGCCTGAGAAGGTTATAGCACCTGTACGAAACCCGAGCAGAGCTGAAGGTAAATAAATAAATAAATAAATAAATAAATAAAAAGCAAAACATTCTGCATTCTGATTGGTCAGAAGGTGTTGATTCATTTTCTGACAATAGCAATATCCCGTTCTAATACATTATCGTTTCTATAGTAACGGTATGTATAGTATTTGTTTTGTTAAATCGAAGAGAGAGAAAGCTTAAGGAAATAACTTGTTGCATTAAATGTAGCTATAAATGGATAAAAAGTATGATGTGTTTTTTTTTTTTCTTCTTTCAATTAATAGAAATTTTAAAAACACTTGAGGACATTCTGTTGTAGGAAAACAATCAACGCCAGGGTAGTAACAGTAGCTCCGCGTCAGGTCGATTGCTTTCCGGTAGCAGCGCGACACTCTGAGTGTTTCATTCCTTACATAGTGCACGTGAAATTTCCACAAGCTTGGCCCCGCCCACTCTGAACCGAGAAAGGAGAAATCCGTGTGTACGTTGTCGAATTTATTTAATTTAATTGATTGATTTTTCAACTTTAGACTGTTGTCTAAAAACATCAATTGGGTCCGATCTGGGATTTTTGTTCCCTGTGGTTGGATGATTAGTGCTAAGCTAATGAAGTTCCCTCTCAGGTGAGATGAGCAGTGGGAAAAAGTCCAGACAGGTGGATCTTCCTGCTCCGAGATCAACAAGCTGCTTGAAGGTCAGCTTCACCCCTCGGGTCTTGCCCACGCCCTCACGAGAGTCTTACATCCCACAGGAAGAAGAGGTGCTTTTCTCTTTTCTAAACACTTCCAGTAATACTCTATAATTACTCCTACACCCTGCACTGGGTGTAATTACAGGTGTGTAATGATAGATCTCGGGTGTGTCCCGAACGCTGCTTTTTATCAGTCACGCTGACAAGGAACGTCCATCCAGGAAACAAAAGAACACGTGGGGTTTACTGGAAGTTATTTACTTGCAGGTGTTATCTGAAAGTGTAATTATGTGCGTGTGTGTGTGTGTGTGTGTGTGTGTGTAGTGGCTCAGGCAGCAGGCCGAGGCGAGACGGGCGGTGAACGCTGATCTGGCTGAGCTGGATGATCTGACGGAGGAGGAGAGAAACCCTGACTGGCTCAAGGATAAAGGAGAGTATGTATTACTCAACACACACACACACACACACACACACAAACAGACATCAGACGATCACAGCACCTCCTTCTCACTCGTATTGAGATCTGAAATAGAAGAAGATGCGAGGTTGCTAGGTTTTCTGCCTGAAGTACATTTCCCTTAATGGTTTCTTTAAAATAAAGAGAGTGTTTTTTTATTTTTTTTATTTTAAATGAGCAGCAGGATTATCACACGCCTCCAATCTTCACTTCGCACGTGTACACATCTTGCGCGAGATCTTCAGTAACAATAAAACTGCATTGAGTTCAGAAGACAGATGTTGCAGCTGCCGGAATCCGGGCTGTTTTATGCTTCTCACGTGACGTTCCTGTGTTGCGCAGTAAATTCTTCGCCGCTGGGAACTACCAGGCCGCGGTCAACGCCTACGACCTGGCCATCAGACTCAACCGCCGGATTCCTGCTCTGTTCTCCAACCGAGCAGCATGTCATCTGAAGCTGAGAAACCTGCACAAAGCCATCTGGGACAGTTCTCAGGTCAGACTTTTCCTCTTCACCGTGTTGTTCTGTGGATTTTGCCGTGAAGTACATTTCATACCAATAACTAGCGCGTCATGAGGTTAGTTAGTTGGTTATACGTTGCTGTAACTGCTGTAGGCTCTGGAGCTGCTCACGCCAGCCGTCTCTGCTAACGCTGCAGCCCGGATGAAGGCCCACGTGAGGAGAGGAACCGCTTTCTGTCAGCTCGAGCTCTATGTAGAAGGTACAGTTTACAACAGAACACAGAGCCACGTGAACATGCATAAGCCTGTGGAACTCTTCTGCTGAGGCTGGTTGATGGACATCTCCTGACATGACCAGTGATCTGAAGCATGAACGTTACGTTCAACGTAATGGGGTTTACTGCTGGTTTAGCGTGATAAGCTGAGATTCAGTGCAGTTCAGTGTTGTTCAAGCCACGCCTCCTTCACTAGGACTGACAGACACAAAGGCCATGCCTCCTTCTCTAAAACTAGCAGGCTCAAAGGCCACGCCTCCTTTTCTCAATCTAGCAGGCTCACAGGCCACGCCTCCTTCACCAGGACTGACAGAAACAAAGGCCATGCCTCCTTCTCTAAAACTAGCAGGCTCAAAGGCCACGCCTCCTTTTCTCAATCTAGCAGGCTCAAAGGCCACACCTCCTTTTTCTATATCTAGCAGGCTCAAAGGCCACGCCTCCTTTTCTCAATCTAGCAGGCTCAAAGGCCACACCTCCTTTTTCTAAATCTAGCAGGCTCAAAGGCCATGCCTCCTCCTCTAAAACTAGCAGGCTCAAAGGCCACACCTCCTTTTTCTAAATCTAGCAGGCTCAAAGGCCACGCCTCCTTCTCGAAATCTAGCAGGCTCACAGGCCACGCCTCCTTCACTAGGACTGACAGACACAAAGGCCACGCCTCCTTCACAAACAGACAAAGGACATGCCTCAGCACGTCAGGCTCAAAGACCACACATCCTCCACTAGGACAGACAGACACAGAGGCCACGCCTACTTCACTTGGACTGACACAAATGCCACGCCCACTTCACTAGGACAGACAGACACAAACGCCACGCCTCCTTCACTTGGCCTGACAGGTACAAAGGCCACGTCTCCTCTAAAACTAACAGGCTCATAGACCATGCCTCCTTCATTATGACAGACAGACAGAGCCACGCCTTCTTCACTCTTTTGTGACACAGCCAGGCCTGCCATGATGGCTGTACTGCAGGTATTTTGCTTGGATTTGCAGCAATTTAAGATGCACAATGCATGTAAAGTCATGAATTCTGTGTTTTCAGGCTGTTGTACTGTGAAAGACTAAGCTTACTCAATTACTCCTAGAACCATGGGCGGTGTTCAGGATCATGTTAACGTTACTGAAAGCCTGAAAGCCTGAAAGTTGTGAACCCTCTTTCCTCCTGATTACTCCTTTAATACTGTATAACTCGAGCATGCTCCTTAGGATCAGATTTAAACTCTTCAATCACAACAGTCTGAGTGCTTCTCCGTCTCATCCACAGGGCTTCAGGACTACCAGGCTGCTCTCAGGATCGATCCACACAACCAGGCTCTGCAGGCAGACACGGAGAAGATCCGGGAGATCGTTCAAGGCACCAGACCGAGCTCAAAATGACTAGGGAAAAGTCCGTTCCGATGCTTACCGAGTCCTAAACATGAATGATGGCGTGTTTTATCTTTTATAATACCAGCAGTGTTCCCTTTCGAAGGGGTCTTCACGTTGCGTTTAGCATAACACTATGGGAGCACCTCTCGCGCGTGACTGGTATCTGAAGCTTGTGTAAAATCATGCCTATTTATAGGCCTGCCGTGATAATATATAAATATGGCGCCTGTGAACCGCGCCGTCAGCCTCTATTATCTTAAGCGAAAGACTGCATGTCGTTTGTCTGTGTAAAGAAACAAAAAGACGCTTCATTTCCTGTCTATCTCTTCTCAAAATCTCAGAACTTTTCTATCCCTTAAAAAAAAAGAAAAGGAATGAGCGAGAGAGAAAAATATGAGTCAGAGAATTCACGTGGGTTACGGCTTGCTCACGTTTCATCACGGGGAATAGTGCACATATATGTATGCATGTATATAATCTTTGTTAAATATAGGTGTGCAGCAATATATACATATTGATAAACCTGTGTTGTGTTTGGAATTGTTTGATATCCATGACAGCAGAGTATTTTTGTGAATTTTTCTAACAAAAGATCCAAAGGTTCAACAATAAAGACAATTTTTCACAGCCTTCTGTGCTCATATTTACCAACGGTGCCAATATTCGTGGAGGGCAGTGTAATATAATACACTGCTCAGATCTAATAGCTTCTTTGTCACAGTATTGATAGATATTAGATTTTAGCTTCTGTGATATTTCATATCACGACCAGCCTTCATTAATGTAATGTACCTGTTGTGTAAAAAAATAGATCTATTTTACTGAGATTTTACTCAAAAAGCCACATTCCTCTTTAAATGCATTTCATTTTTATTACGAGGCCAAAAGGATGCACTGCAAATTCATAACATTATACTGTCGCAGCTCGTACAAGACGGACACCTAAAAAGTGTGTGCCTAAAAAGGCAGCTTAGTTTAGAGCAGGACTGGTTCTGAAGATCTGTCATCTCATCATCTCATCCACCCACACAGAGCGGTACTGATTGGGTACTGATGGTATCTCAGATGGTGTTGTGTAAATTGGGGCAGTCACACACCCTGCTGCGGTCCAGGCTGGTGTTGAACGAGGTGTCCCGGGACATCCCACACACACCCAGGTGCTTGGAGAAAGCCTGAGACAGCGGGTGATACACACACGGGGACGACTCGTAGGTCGGGGCTCGAGATCCGTACTCGCCGGACGTGGTCCTGTACAGAAGCTCCGCGTCGGCTGATGTCTTCAGCATGCAGGAGAACACAGGGTTTCCAAGGTTCTGACACGGAGCACCGTGATCCTGTCGATGTTCCTCAGTTTGGTACATTTTATCCTGAAAATCACATCCAACAGCCATTAAATCTCTACAGCGGGGAAATATCAGAATCAGAATCACCTTTATCGCCATGTTACATGTACAAGCAATTTGTCTTGGTGTACTGGAGCTTAATAATAACAACAGTAAACACAAGAAATAAAATAATATTAATAAGATAAACAAGAAAGACAGTTATGAAATGAGAAGCATACAAAGAATACACTACAAAGCTATGTAAACTATGGGAATAAATATAAAAATATATAAAGGTTTAGGAAAATTTGAATAAAGATATTAATTGTACATTAATGCATTCATTTAAAAGTCTCCGACTAACCTTAATGGACCGTGACTACAGACAGCTGCTGCACTGCTGACACGAGGGCCTTTGTTGTAGGTGCGTTTCCTTGGCAACAGCAATGTTTTTTTATTGTAGTAGTAGTAACGCTTCGTAATAACGATGGTACGGCATATAAAATTACTTATGTGTATTTTTTAAATGAATTGTGAAAAACAATAAATAAAGAAAAAAAATAATTTAAAAAATAGTCAACAGTGTTGCAGTAAAGGCCTTGGTTGAGGCGACAAGACGTTACTATGGTAACAGCGACATTTTTGCGGAAGTCCGTTTATGATTGGGCGCGATAGTGTAATATCACATTGTCCTATAATTATAATATTATATTTTTTAATGTAAAAAAGAATAATATTATCTTTGCAGGGTTTTATATTTTCATACGTAAAAGTTTTCATACACTATAATTCGATTAATTAAAAAAAAATAATAATAAAATGATTATTTCCCCGTTCTTACTTCCGGGAAATGGAGATTTGATTACAATTTCATTATTCGGGATTTATATTTATAAAAAAAACAAAAAAACAACAACAAAAAAACGACGAAATAACACACATTCTGACAGAAACACAAATGACAGTCCAATATTAAATACACTTCCTGGTTCGCGTCACTCCTGTTGCATTCTGGGAGTTGTATTAAATCCGGCGACACAGCGCGCTTGATGTCTTGCGGCGGAGTTAACAAAAGAACTACATCTCCCATGATGCGTGGACATGTCGTACTGTTATTGTTGGTCGCACTCTCAAAGGCAGTGTTGATGTTTTGAGGCGTGTAACATCGAAGAAAGAGAGTCGCTTTGCACCGAGGACATTTCCTTTCTTTCTGCGGATAAAGACAATATATCTGTATTTTTGAGGTAACGCTAACAAGATGTTTGGTCACGTGCTTGAAGCAATAACCGCGTCTATGCGGTGCGGTAGACTTTCCTGAATGGCTCTGCGGTGTTTGCGGGGAAACAGCTGAGCAGCAGCTCTTGTAGTGTGCAGCCTGCAATTTTCTGAAACTGGACGATTATAGGATTATCTGTGTGTGTCGTTAGCAGGCCTGCACTCGCTCTTTAAGCTCATTTACAGCTGAGAATAGGCGAGGATTAATAATTGCCGATGGCGCAGTTACAGAGCTCGCAAATGTCAACACTTAAATCTTTTAATTTATGGTTGGAATGAACCGACATGTCGTAGTTTAATGTTAACTGGCCATAACAATACGATTAGGATGCAGATTTCCGGCACCAAATTGTGCTTTCAGGTGGGAAAAAAACAAGCGGTTACTATAGCAACATAAAGCTATAATCTTTCTGTTCGCTTAAATGATATGTTATGTTTTATGTTTTTACGGTAACTTTGTAAAAGGTATCGAGGAGCGTCAAGAGAAAAGTTAAGAACTGGCTATTTTTGCCGGGTATTGTTGATCAGTGTGTAATCGCGATATTTGGTCTCGTTTATACAGCGGTACTGTGAAGTATCGCGATACTTGCGCTGGCGATAGCTGGTATGTTGTACCTGCTGCAGTTGTAGAATATTGTCAGAGTCTGTTAGATATTCTGTCCTGAGTATGACATGGCTCTGTATTTAACATAAAGTGGACTATAAAGAGTATAAAATTCATATATATTATATAAGGTGCTGTATAGGGAGGAGGAAGCCATTTTGTATTGAGCAGTGATTTAGAAAAAAAACAGGAGAATCTACCTAAGTGGGTAATTCAGTGGGTAAATTAAATGATATGATATGACGGTTACCGAGAAACTGCAATGTGTCCTGTAAAACTTAGTTATAGGTGTACCTCTGACATTGGAGACTCCTTCTCTAAACGTTCAATAAACACATTTCGTCTTACAGAAACACATCAACGAATTTTACGCTGTACAACATGAGCTGTTACCATGGATACGATAACATATTTATACATATAAAGCTGTGATTTGCAGCCGCATTACTGTCAGAGCTGCTGTTATCGAAGATTAATCAACACCAATCACAGTCCGGAATCCAACAGAGCAGTGGTATAATGTGTAATAATAATAATAATAATAATAATAATAATAATAATAATAACGTCACTACAAAACAGATGTCATAGTTAGGTTCGTTGCTGTAAACTAGTTGGTGTTCAGTTCAGATGAGTGCAGCTGTGAGTCATTATAAAGAAACAGCGCAGGGCGATCAGAGCCGATGCGTAACAGTTTATCTGTAACAGTCTTGTAGGCCTTTTTTCTGCAAAGAAATACAGTATTTTTTGTTAATCGCTCTATTTCGCCCCCTAGCGGAATAACACGGACTAGCTCTTTATCCAGATCATTTCATTAAGTTTCACACAAAGCGATTTTAATACAGAACACGGATTATAAATTCATTCGGTGGGCCGGATTAGAACCTTTATTGGACCCACGAGTCATGTGAGGTTCAGACGACTCCGCCCCTTAGGCCCCGCCTCCTAAAGTTTAACAGAAGGGAAGATTTCTCCGTGCTTATAACGTGTTGACGGGACCTCTGGGGTTGAAAGATACACCAGATTTACCCCGTGGGCAAAATCCCATGATTTTCTGAACTGCACCTTTAATAAAGCGCGTTGCAGCTGCACCTGGGATTGTTTTCTTCCGTCCTGCTTTCTCTGGAACCCCCCCTCCTCCTCCCTCCTAGCTTTATTTCTATGTAATCATTTACCAGGCTGGGGTGTTTGGCATGACATTATCATCAGAGCGCACGTAAACACGGCTTTAATGCGTACAGATGTGAACAGGCTCATTTTCATAAGCAAATACTCTCACAGATGTTGCTGAGATGCTGCTTTGTGTTTCCTCCGTAGCACCGAAGCTTGTTTTTACACCCGGTGACATGTCGGAAAGCTCGAGTGACACCGAGTCCTCGTGCGGATGGACCGTCATCAGCAACGAGGTTAGTCTTATATAATAATATATGTGTATATATGATTTGCTAACTATTACAGCTTTTTAATTTGATAATGACCTCCATGTCATTCCTTTTATTCCTTCATAGATGCATTTAATGTCATGAAGCAAGTTAGTTCCTGTTCTCACTTACATTATAGCAACTCTCTCTCTCTCTCTCTCTCTCTCTCTCTTTCTCTCGAAGTTAATAAGACAAAAGGGCACGGCTTGTCATGTTAGCGAGAAAACCGAAAAGTGTAAACACCTCCTGACCAATCAGAATCCAGGATTCGGCACTTCTTAACGTTTATCGAAGCTGTATTAATCCCCCCACAGGTCCATATCGTGACGCTTGTTTTCGCTTCGTAGTCCATTTTGAAAAGCGTTTATTTATGTCTCTTCTTCAGGGCTCGGACATCGAGACTCTGGGACCCGACATCGTGACGGATTATGATCCAGAGGAGGCAGCTGGAGCTTCTGCACCAGAGCAGCCCGTTTCTTTACAAGGTGACGCTCCAGATGTTGTAATAACGTCACATCGTTATAAAACGGTGAAATCTTCAACAGTGAACTGAAGCGTAAGCGCCTTTTATGTTGGTGTAATCAGTAGCATCTCGACTAACCTGATGGACTCGTCCTAAACGTCTTTGCAGACGCAGACGCGGAGGCGGTGGAACAATCCTCTTTGGACGTCACGATTAAGGAGTTAGAGACGGCGCTGGAAGCCGAGCCCGGGCAACAGGTACGGTCTGATTCGTAAAGCATTCTAAAGCCGTTACGTCATAGTTATGGTTTTTCAGATATTCCCTTTCATGTAGTGTGTTATATACGTAGCTGTTTGTGAAATGTAAAAAGTCGGTAGACCAATCACAACCGACTGAGTCGTCTGACCAATCACAGCAGAGTATGCTCTCTGAAAGGAGGAGGTTAGAACGAATCATTTAGAACGGATCATTTAACGAGTCGTTTGTGACAATGGAGGGGAAAAGGGTAACGCTGCAGTTTAAATTATGAGCACGTTAAAGAGTTTTTCGATCTCGGATGCACTTAAATCTATCGTATGAGACCTTTAGGTAAACTTATAAAACGAGACGGACAGGACGTCTAGCTTCGACGCTTCTTTTAATCCTCCCGATGTACAGAAGATACGCGAGCGAGTACGTGAACCCTGGCACACATACAGTACGTGCGGCTAAAGGGAAGTACGTTTGTACTTTTCAAGGGAAATAGACGTTCACGATGTAGTCCTGAGTTCCTGCTGCACGTTGCGAACGCTTCCTGAATAGGGATGTCACGAGAACCGATACTTTCGGTACCAAGTCGGTACCAACATTCTTAAAACGTGACGGTACTTGTTTTTCTGCAGTGGCGTAGGTACTGTTGGTAATGAAGGTACCGGGTTGCGATTCTTCCGGATCTGAAGGGGGCAGCAAATACACGCAAGTGTTTTAGTCGGTCCACAAGTGGTGAAGAAGAAGAAGAACGCCTACAAGCACACGGGGAAAACTACAAAAGTTGGTGACGAGTTTAGCTCCGCCCCCGGCTCGTTGAGAGACAGAGTGGGGAAAGACATCGTGACATCCTTATTCCTGAATCACTCGTGTTGTGTGTGTGTGTGTGTAGGTGGGAAAGGAGGCGGGTCTAGAGGACCATGTGCATCTCTGCTCTTCCAGCGATCACTCTGACATCGTCACCCTTGGCGACGCCAGGGAGGCGGAGCTCGGGGTGTGGGAGGAGCCTGTTGCTAGGGAGGACGAGGAAACGGGGAACGAGGAGCTCTACTTGGGGACGTCGTCAAGCAGCCAGTACACGTTCAGTGCTGCAGAGACGAGTGAGTGATACACGCACACACACACACACACACACACACACACGTGGTGCTTGAAAGTTTGTGAACCCTTTAGAATGTTCTATGTAATCTGTATAAATATGACATAAAGCATCATCGGATTTCCACACAAGTCCTAAAAGTCGATCAAGAAATAACCGATGTTCTTAAATTTCCTTCATTTGTACACGAATCTGTCCGACTGTGGATCGGTGGAGTCCTAAAGCATCTCTGAAGAGATGGTTTTGTCACCTTCTCCATCCCGATGAGCATCAACATCTCTTTTTCCTGAGGTCCTCAGAAATCTCCTTTGTTCATGCCGTGATACACTTCCTCAGACATGTGCGGTGAAGATCGGACTCTGACTCACACCTGACCGTCATCCCGTCGATCGAAAACACCTGACTCTAATTTCAACTGCGAATGAATCGCCAATCCAAGACGTTCACGTTCACATACTTTTGCCACTCACAGATATGCAATCACTCGTGATCACTTTCCTCGATAAATAAACGTCCGAGTTTCATATTTCTGCCGCGCTTGTTGAACCGGGTTCTCTTTATCTACTTTCAGGACTCGTGTGAAAATCCGATGATGTTTTAGGTCGTACTTATGCAGAAACGTGGGAGATTCGAAAGGGTCCGCAAACTTTCAAGCACCACCATATTCACCAGACCTCAAGCCTCAGTACGCTGTTTAAGATTTTAACCCTTTGAAACCAGAGAAGTGTTACCAGCCGTCTAGCTAAATGCTAAGCAGATCTCTATTCTGTTATTTATTTATTTATTTATTTATTTATTTATTTCAAATGATGGATATTAAAGGAGAAAATATGTCCGTGGTGGTGTCGAGCTACATCAGAATCATTCAGCCGACACGATATAATAGATCCGGAGAGATACTGTATGTTGTCTCAGAATATATATATTATATATGTCTTTATCAGACTATTATATCTCGTCACGTGTTATTGCTGATTAGAGTTATCGATAAAGCGTGGTCACGGCAAATCTATTCTCCCCCCATGTTTTTCTCACCAATTTAGTCACTTGCCAATTCCCACCCACCCTCCGGCTCTCCCGTATCATCGGACGGAAGCGCCGTCTGCCCTCTTCCGCATACACGAGCTTACAGACGCCCACGATTGGCTAGTGTCCCTGTGATTGACAGGGGAGAGAGAGAGTACGTCTACGCCCATCCCACCCACAGAGCACGTCTGATTTAGCTCTCCCGGATACGGATGGCCGTGGCACCGACCTCACCGTCTCGACTTACTAAAATCTTTCTTCTTCTTCTCTGTTGTTCGTCGTTGCCTCAATAGACGTTTCTTCAGAGCCTGGAGCGATCTCGCGGCCAGTGCGCACGTTTACTAACGCTCATCTGTTTGGCGTGTTTATTCCACTGCACACACGTAGTAAAAGGCGTTTGTATTTCATTTTCATTATCTACGCTAGTCCGCCTAGCTAGCTTAGCTAGCTAGCGTTACTGTAGAATAAGAAAACGGACACGGAAGGGAGTTTCATCGCCAAACGAAACGTCCTCACCGTAGTCGAAAAGGTCTTCCTTTGACTTTGGCACTTTAGCGCTGGTATAAATGCGCAGATCCGAGGACTTCTAGCAGCTGATTGATTCCCGACCCGAGCACGCAAAGACGAGGGGAAGTACGCGTGGACGTTTTCGTGTTTACGTTTACAGCGTTTAGTAGCGCTCGGACGTGTTGAGCAGAAGGACGGATTATTCGTTCGTGGAAGGAAAACGGTCAAGGCTTCGAATCCGTGAACGCGTCCTGAGATTCCCAGAACGGAATAGGAAGTAGAATTTGGTACATGAGGTGATTTTCCATATAAATATCTGGAGCGGTTTCCCTTCTTGAATGCGTGTGATTTGTGTATTACTATTATTATTATTATTATTATTATTATTATTATTATTATAAGAATGGATATAAGGCCGCAGTGATGGTTCTCCGTGTGACGGCAGCAGACTGGCTGATGAGCACACGGGTGTTTTGTAGGAGTGTCAGATGCTTTACACAGCAGCTGCACACCATCCCCTGTCTCTCAGGTGCTCCGCGTGTGTGTGTGTGTGTGTGTGTGTGTGTGTGTGTGTGTTTGGATCTTGAGCAACGTGGCATAACATCCTGTGATATTACAACAGCTTATGAAACCGAGAGAGAGAGAGAGAGAGTGTGTGTGTGTGTGCGTGTGTGCGTGTTCATGTGCATGTCACTGTGAACTAAACAGGTTCTGCCAGATCAGTGTGATGAAACTTTCAGCCAATGGCCTTGGTCCACATTACTGATAGTGTTTTCCTGCATGCTCTGTGTGTGTGTGTGTGTGTGTGTGTGTGTGTGTGTAATGCCACAGGAAGGCTGATGACCTTGCTGCTGTTGTTGTGTTTTGAGTGTAAGAGCGAGCTTATCTCTCCACACTCCCGCTTCAGCACGCTGTGAAAATCGGATCACATCTGGTGCCGTGGCTTAGAAAATCAGATCCAGTAAAATCCAGAACACTCCGTTCTGTCTACACTGCGTATCACCAATATTATGCGTTGTATACAGACAGTATGTGGATTCGTTGGACTTCACTGGCATTTACGAGGGATTTATTTCAGGCGGGGCGATATGACAGAAATATCGTATCACGATACTTGAGGACATTTGGACAACACACGATATCGCGTATCACGATATTTAATTTAACAAAACTGTAGTAGAGTAGACAAAATCACTTGTGCTTTGGGTTGCAGTGCTGCAGAAATGCCGTGCGTTGTGGAGATTTGGACTGACGAACAAATAAACACTCTATGCGACTTGTAAAATGTTTTAAAGGAGTTATTTGTATAATAATCGAATCGTTTATTGCGCGCCGGCGCCGTGTCCTGCGTGCTCGGGTCGTTTTTGAGATTTCTTTGCACTTGGTGAAGGTTTGTTTAGCTTTTCCCGAGTTTTACAAGGACGTTTTAAGCTCTACATGTCCCTAAGTGAACATTTTGTTCGTTTTGTTTATTTAATTATGATTGTTTTTCACTCTTAAACCTGACGTAAGCCACAGAATGTTTTCCCTATTCTGGATTCGCTCATCTCTGTAACACAAACAGCCTGTTGTTCTGCCCTGCATGTTGGAATGGGTTGTGTTTAGAGTACTGATTGCTGTGTGTGTGTATGTGTGTATGTTGTCATCATTCCTCAGCTAATGTGTTTTCACTGCTGTGACGTTTCCAGTTTTCCCAGCAGAGTGCGCCGCACGCAGAGGCTCCAGTAGCAGCAGCGAGGAAGACGAGGACGCCGAGACGAAGGCCAGCCCGGGGGTGGTCCGGAGGCGCAGGCTGAGGAGGAACACGGCTGGTTCAGAGCCGGAGAAAGAGCAGGTGAAACACGTAGCATAATAATAGTCCCAGTGCTGCAGAGTCACATGACCTCACGACTAAAACAAACTCCCCCTAAACAATAAGCTCTGCAGTAAAGACTCCAGAGTTTTGGAAACACTGTAATGATGCTTTTGAGCAGTTATAGCATCTTTATTTACGAACGTTTCGGGGATGCTGGTTAAAGTTTGTATGCAAACATTTAGGGTGGATTTATACTTGCATAACGTGAGCGTGACCACTAGGGGGCAGCGTCTCATGAACCGAAAAATCTGAAAAAAAGTTCCGTTTTTCACTGTAGGAAAAATAAATGGAAGGCAGCACGGGCGTCACGTCGTTTCGAAGCGCAACGAAAGAAAGGGGAAAATAATAATACACGCTTGCGCATGAGCAGTTATCTGGCAAATGCCGTAAATGTCAATTATAAACCAAGTATCGACACTGAAGTGTTGACACACGTCGGTGTTCAGAAGTATCAAGCGACTCGCGCGCCGAAGCACGTCTGCTAGTGTTTAAATCCTCAACGCTTCAGTTTCTTTTATTCTTTTTTTTCACCAAAAATACACACAACACACGGGAACGTGAACGTGACATTTACCCATAAACCCCCTCTCTGTGTCTCAACACAAACACGCACAAGTATAAACACTTCCTTCTGGATGAAAAGACGTTTTGTGTGTGTGTGCAGGATGGAGATGGTCATGAGGATGAGGTGGAGGTGGAAGCTGAGGAGCAGAGAGAAGCTCGCGTCCAACATCAGCGACAGAACAGCGGAACCCTGAACAAGTGCATCCTCCTCGCCCTCGTCATAGCCATCAGCATGGGCTTCGGGCATTTCTACGGTGAGGACAGATACGGCTTAGCGTTCTTCATCCTCATCCTCATCCTCATCACGTATTTGTTACTGCTGCTACAGACATCTAGTGCCTCCAGAATGTTCCGCTAACACGCTAGGGCAGTTCCCGATTCGAACAGTGAGATGAGCTGGTCATGTGACCTTTTCATTTAAAAAAAAAAAAAAAAAACCCCAAACAGATCAATGATGTTTACGTTATAATAATATCACAGAAATACAGCAGTTTCAGAAAGTTTATTGGTTTATCAGTGACGAGGATGTGACATCACACAGTGCTTTCTCTCTTTCTTTCTAATCATAACGCTGTGTTCATTAATGTTGCTGCTGATGTAAGTCTATTTGTTTTATCGACGGAATATAACCGCTTTATTATTTTCCGTACTTTTCCTGCCGCATTAGATTTGTATCGTTTTGTTGTAATTGATGACACGTTGATGTCATTGTTTATTTTATGTGCTTATTTTTGTTGTTCTGTTATTATTTATGGCATGTTTGTTATTTGAATATTTCACCGTTTTATTTCGGACTCCATTTTGTCTCTTGAAAAAAAAACACCGGATCGGATGCACTTTTAAATGTATGGAAGGTGCTTACATAAATAATACACTGTATATAATAATTGACTTTATTATATTAATATTACCCACATTTTTAGTGGTGTTTTTATAATCGTAATAATTCATTATAATTATTTAGATTTTTTTTCTTCAGATTATTAAAAAAAAATAATACTATTATTAGGGGGCCAAGTACTGAAGGTTCATAGGCACTCTATTATTAGTCTCACTTATTATTATTATTATTATTATTATTATTATTATTATTATTATTGTAAGCCGAGTATGAATGACGTTGTACATTGTTAAGTGTTTGTGTGGTCCCGTGTGCTGTGTGACAGGCACGGTGCAGATCCAGGAGAGGCAGCGGCTGGTGGTGAAAACTCGAGCGAACGAGCTGAGCGACATCAGCAGGGTGTGAAAACGTTTTTCGTTCTTCTGCTACTCACTCTGAGTCTCTTTGCTCCTGCTGATCTGTACATCTTCATCTCTCCCTCTGTCCCGATTCATCACTCGATGATTTGAGGAGTGTGAAGAGGTGGTGGTTCCTCGGGACCGGCAGCCGAGAACCGCTGTTCTGTTTTCATTCTCGCAAGATTATTTGGGATAGCACCAACTGTACTAGTTAAACACCACCACGACGTCTTCACTGTAAAAAAACAAACCGACCAAAATCAATGTGAAATGGTTCCTGTTCATGTAGGTCTGTATAGTCAGCTCCAGAATTATTGCTACCCTTGGTAAAGAGTATGCAAATTGTAAAAGATTAGCTTTGGTGAGTCAGAGCTCCAAGGTTCCACCATGAGCTGGTGTAACTGTCTGGGCAGAGTTATGCACGTTCTCCTGTGGGGTTCCTCTGGGTTCTCCGGTTTCTTCCCACCTCCTAAAAACATGCCAGTAGGAGGCTACACTAAATTGCCCATTGGTGCGAAATTGTGTGTGCAAGGGCTAGCATCCCATCCAGGATGTACTCCCATCTTGTGCCAAGTCCCATCATGGGACAGGATCCAGACCCACCATGAACCTGAGCAGAAAATGAATGAAATGAACTTTAAATAAAGGTTGGAATCCTCCCATATTTCCTGTATGATATTATGCTAAGTAACCACAAAGATGTGGTTTCCCCAACCCATATCAATACCAAGGGTGCCAATAATTCTGGAGCCGACTGTATACTTAACCAGCAGTACTGTACATTTCAAACCGGCGTGTACCGGTATGTACACTCCAATTAGTCTGGTGCGTGTAGCATTGAAAGTCCATTGAAAGTTAACTAGCCTTCAACAAAAGACAAACAAATCAAAAACTCTTCATGAATTGCGCAAGACTTCAGCATGTGAACATTATGAGAGCGTGATTTCACCAGGGTTTGAAGTGTACAAGTGCTGCAACGTTGGCGTCTCTTCTGCGTGCCATCTCTGGTGAACTTTGTTACAGTTTCAGTGGCTTCTTTCTCAAACTTTCTCTCTCTAATTTCATCCTTCATGCACTATTCTGGAACTTGTCTAGCCTTAACTTCGCGGCCTCAGTGTTAACTTGCTGAAGTAGGTGAAGTGATTTCGTTGAAGGGTAAGGGGTTGATAATCCTAACTCAAAGGTAATATTTGACCACAGCCCATTTCTCAATTCCGATATTATCCGATTTGAACGGTTAACATGGTCTGGTTAGATCTTTCAGACTCTTAATTGAAGCGTATCTCTGTGCATTCAGGATGCAGTTGAGAGTCTGAAGGATGAGCTAGAGGAGAAGCAAGACATGGTGATGTCCCTGACAGGCATTATGGATAAGATTACCAAGGAGAATCAGCATCTCAGAGCCAGAGAGGCTGAACTACAGGTAAATGCTGGCCGTTTTACCGGGCCCGATTATACTCCAAACGCAGGGATTAGTTCGGATTAATAAAAGTGAAAGGCCGCTCCAACAAAATTCACCATTGATGTGTTTGATTGAAGTGCGATTGAGTTTAATTAAACTTGGAGATGCATCAGGTTAAGCGGTTCGACTTGATTTTACGTGTTGAACACAGGCTCAGAGGCAAGATTTACTCGCACAGCTTCAGCAGGCCAAGAGCGAGATGGATTCCCGTCAGAAGCAACTTGCCTCGGAGAACCGGGCTTTGAAGAGCACTCTGGAACGAGAGGAGGCATCTCTCTCGGCCCTGCAGGACGAGCTGCGGTATCTCCGGTCTCAGATCCGCGAGCTCGAGGAGCAAGGAGCCGGCGCTGACTCAATCCTCTCTGAGAACCAGCGCCTAAAGGACCACCTCCTAGAGGAGAAGCAGAGGATCCGGAGCTTCCTCAGCCAGAAGGAGGCACTGATGGTGAAGGTTCAGGTGCTTCGGAAGGAGCTTGACATGGAGAGGAAAGTGACGGATAAGCTGAAGGAGGAGCTGGAAGAGATGAGTCAGCGAGATACTGGGATGCGAAGGGAAGGAGAGGTTGATGTCGAAACTGAGGAACTCCAGGTTCGACTTCGGGAACTGGAGAAGAAGCTTAGCTTTGAGCAGCAGCGTTCCGACCTGTGGGAGCGACTGTACGTGGAGTCAAAGGGAGACCAAGCCAAAGGTGACACTCAACCCAAGACCAGGAAATCCAAAGAAGGCATGCTCGGGAAGGTCAAGGAGACGTTTGATGCGGTGAAGAACTCAACCAAGGAGTTTGTTCACCACCACAAGGAGCAGATCAAGAAAGCCAAGGAAGCCGTCAAGGAGAACCTTAGGAAGTTTTCAGACTCTGTCAAATCTACGTTTAGGCATTTGAAGGACTCCACATCAAATGTATTCGGGAGAATCCGAAGGCCACAGGACAAGAGATTCAACGAGAGGAAGGATGCAAAAACGGAACAGCAAGGATTTCAGCAAGAGAGTTTCAAAGAACAGCAGAACAAACGTTCAGAGGAAGATCACTGGCAGCACCACCGGCCCCCTCACCAACATCCTCGCAAATCCACAGTGGACTCCTCCTTCCAGGCAGACCGCAACACGCGCAAGCCAGGTGCCCAGAAGCAGCAAAGGTCTACGGCATGCAAAGCTATGCCTAAAGGATGCACTGGCGTCTTTGACTGCGCCTACCAAGAATCCATGAGCCTCTTTAACAAGGCCATGGAGCCCATAAGAGCGGACGAGTTCCACCAGCTCCTGCGAAGCTACCTGCAGCAAGAAGTGGGTCATTTCCATCACTGGAGGGAGCTTGATAGCTTCATCAACAGGTTCTTCCAGAACGGACTCTTTATTCACGATCAGATGCTGTTCACGGACTTCGTCAGCGGAGTAGAAGACTACCTGGTGGACATGGACGAGTACCAGGACGGGGATGACGACGTTTTTGAGGATCTGGATGATTACGTATATAAGCACTTCTTCGGAGAGACGTACTCGGAACCGAATGCTCCAAGGTAAGCCTGTCATATTTGTTCTCACGGTTTGTTTTTTTTTTCTTCCCCATCTGTAAGCATCTCCATCTAAGCCCTTAGCACACTGACCCAACATTTTTCAAGATCTCGAATGTTGACAGGTGGCTATATTTCGAGTGCTCAGAATGGGAAGGAACTTTCTAAAGACTTCCGAGCAAATTCAGGTACGGTGTTTGCGTTTGTCAAGCGTGTGTTGGAGAGTGTTGGGTTGCTGTGGTCTGGGCTTGCATGTGTTCTGCACTGCATGTGTTCCTGTGACTGCTGACCTCACCACGTTCCTCTCTATTACCTTTTAACCACTAGGTCTGAGACACAGTAGCTCCTGCATGTTGACAATATCCTCGCTGTGAGCGGCGTACGAAGCTTTATGGTAAAAACACATGTTTAAATAAAAGAAAAAAGAAAAAACAACAACACGTGTGCTGTTTGTAAATTTGCAGTCGACCTTTTGAAGGCCCAGGGTCGAAGGTCAAACCGGAGCGGGAGTGCCAACAACATCAGCAGCAGCGAAAGCACCAGCATTCGCGTACTCTGCCTCCTCGAGACAGGAAGTGGGCCCGGTCGGGGCGCAGCTCCGACAGACACTTTGCAGACGTCAAAATAGAGCTCGGGCCCATGCCGTTCGATCCGAAATACTAGGAAACGTTCTCCGCGCTAGTTCTTTCTATTATAGCTCTTCGAATTTGAAAATAAAACCGGCTGTTATCGCAAAACCGTTTGGAATAACGCTGCGTTCAGGTCATGTCACAATTATGCTAACGTACCTGACACCAAAAATGAAATATCGTCAGCTAAAGCGGGAGAAAACTCTGACATGACGTGAACGCACTATATGTCTAACGAACGCATCGCTTCCCTCTGCCTCCTCTCCACAAATGTTGTGATTTTGCACAAATCTAAATGCGCTAAATGTTGTTTTGTTCCGTGTGTGTGTGTGTGTGTGTGTGAGCGCTAATCTGCAGCTAGGTTTCAGTGGAGTCAGTAGGCAAGCGCAGACGCTAATCAGCTACCAGTTATTTAGCTCCAGTTGCAAGAGAACTATATACATAACGACGTATGAAACAAAATGTTTGAGAATGCACTTAATTTAAACGAAGCACTGTGTGTTGGTAAGAAAGAACAGTTTATTTGTATTAAATAGACTAATTTAATTGCGTGAAGTGTCATTAATCCTGCGTAGGACCAAGTGATTTAAGCCTGATCTACTGAGCTTTCAGCTGAAGTACATTGAACTGTGGATCACTTTTCTCGGTGTGTTTTTTTTTTTTTTTGCTGCTAAACGTGAACACTTGATCGTGTAAACACGGAGCAAGACCTTCGTTTCCATCCTGGGTGTGTTGTGTAGTTCTCCTTTTTGTTATGTCATGCTGGATAGGTTACATTCCTGTTGAAACTTGTTTGCTTGTTTTTTTGTTTTTTTTTCAATTGTCCAAAAAGTAATTGCTGTTTTGCGGCTCATGGAAAAGAAAAAAAAAAAAAACACAATAAAAATGTTATTTTGCTTGAAGTTAACTGTCTTCCTTCTAGAAACTGAAATAAAGAAATAATTTTTTTTTTTTTTTTTTTTAAAGATTTGTGTGTGTGTGAGAGATTTAAAAAAAAGAACTTGCGTGACACGTTTTACAAAACCGGTTTAATTAGAAATTTTACGTCACACGCGTCCGTCACGTTCGATTTTTTTTTTTTTTAACGTCGCATAAAAATAAAAAAAAAACAACAGTGCATCAATTCTCTAAGCTCCACGGGTCGGATTTGAGTTATCGCTCGTAGATACAGATCCTTGATCCTACCCGTCCTTCAGGAAAATGCGTGTGGAATATTTCAGCTTTCTTCATGAACCGGTTTCCATCCAGAAAAGCGGAAATTTCCTACGAAAGAAAGAAAAAAAGATCGTGTTCTGATTGGTCAGAAGGTGTTGGTTCATTATCTAGAACCGTAGCGCCGTCATGCTTATATTAACGCGCTCGTTCCGATATGTCGTCGGGCGAGTTTTTCCTATAAGGAGATGTTTATTTAACGTTTACGGAAGGAGTCTCCGGCGTCGGCTCGTTCTAAAACATGGACAATATTTACAATGTTCTACTCCGTGTTAATACCTAGCATAAACTAGTGTTCGTTATCTGACTAGCGAATTAGCTCAATATAAAACAGCTGGTGATTTTAGAAATGCTAAATGTTGGATGAAATTATGTCCGGCTGCTACGACGAGCGCTACTATTGCGATTATGCTAACCGGGAACCTTGCATTTATTAGCGTTTTTTTTGTTGTTGGTGTTGATGGATGTACTTTTTGTACGGCGGTTTAGCGCGAATCCGTTACCTTCTCGAGCGGCTGGAAGAAGACCACGTGTGACGGAAGCGCGGATCGGTTGGGGTACGACGTCCCGAGCCAGCCGAGTGGATCTGCGTAGAACGAGGACGCTTCGTCGACGTAATCCGGATCTCTGCGGAGATCCGGGGGACATTCCAGGAAGCGGAGTCTGATTGGACAGTGAAGGTGGCTAGAGGAAAACGAAACGGTAAACAAGGCAGGATCGTAGAAACAAAGCCCTTAAATTGTACCCTACGTCTGGGCAGTTATACGGCGTGTCTGAACAGTCGGGACTCGGTGGGAGTTAAACTACACGTACGTGATTTTGCATTACGTCGTAATTGACACAGTAGGGAGCGGAATTCAAAATGGCTGCCTAGTAAACATAGCACGCTGCATAGGGTGTACAGTCCATTACGTCATACTCCACGTAGGGCAGTTATATATGGAGTAGGGAGCGGAATTCAAAATGTCTTCCCACACGAGGTGTACAAGCCCCTATGTCACACCCTAAGTAGTGGACTTGCATAAGGGCTAGGGGGTTGTGTTCCAAATGGCTTTCTATTGCACAAGTAGTGCACTACATACGGTTCTCTCATATCCAAAGTCGTACACTTATAATGTACAATGTATATAGTGAAAAGGGAGCCGAGTCCTAAATAAATACAACATTAGAGCATTCATACATGGATTAGTGTGGATGAAGTG
The DNA here is from genome assembly GCF_001660625.3 of Ictalurus punctatus. Classification (NCBI taxonomy): domain Eukaryota; kingdom Metazoa; phylum Chordata; class Actinopteri; order Siluriformes; family Ictaluridae; genus Ictalurus; species Ictalurus punctatus. The sequence continues at coordinate 33,789,956 of NC_071284.1, forward strand.
CACTCCCAAATATAGTGCACTATTTAGTGCGTATATAAAATCACCCCACACTGTAGGGAGTAAGGATTCCAGGTTGTTCCCTAAGGAACATTACGGGCACTACGTAGAGCGTAAAAGCCGTTATGCGATTTATAGGAAGAAGGCCGGTTTTAGAGACGGATGTGTATATCGAACTGATCTGGAGGAGTGTTTGGTGTCTTCATCCATGTAGAACGCCTTGGTTTGGCGGAACTCTCAGGGGAACTCCCGGACTGGTGTAACGTGGTTTGTTACCTGTACGAAGTCCACCCTCACCTGTAGAACGGAGTGGAGTGGCAGGGCATGAGGAACAGCACATGTGGCTCAGGTGAGCTGTGAGCTGTGTCTCTGAGGTCACACAGGTGCTGCAGGTGACCCATAACGTCCAGGACTCCACGCTGGTGAACTAAACCCGTGTATAAAGCCGGGAGCAGGTTTAAGAGCAGCAGAGCTCCTGCAGCAGGTGTCCTCCAGGAGCGCAGCTTCACCAGGGAAATACCTGACACACACACACACACACACACACACACACCAGTGCTCAGCACTATTATGCCCATTACGGTGTGTTTTATCTTTGTTTTTAATGCTTACCACAGAAGATCATGCAGAAGGGTAACACGGGGTAGATGAAGCGGAACTCCTTGTGTGCTAGAAAACTGAAAATCATACACTGAATCAGTACAGGTGCGGTTCATTCCTGTAAAATAACGACAAATATTTACAACTAAACACACACACACACACACACACACACACACACACACACACACACACAGAGGAAGTGTGTGTTCAGCCTAATTCAAAACGTGATCCAAAAAATTTAACTGTAAATGGAATTAATTTTCTATACAAAATAATAGATAAGTGGCAGGCTGGACGGATGGATGGATGGATATGTAGATGGATGGATAGATAGATAGATAGATAGATGGAGTCAGACATACAGATCAATTAGACAGACAGAGACTAGAGAGATAAACAGTTTGATAGAGACAGACAGATAAAGAGAGACGGTTACGGTTCCCCCGATCCAGAAGTCCAGTCTATGAAACCTGATTGGCTCTGATATTTTATGATGTAATAATATATAATAAAATATGCATATTACTTGAACAGTAACAATTTTCATTGCCCTGCACTTTTCCCATTTTCCAGAATAATTTAATCATAAACATCTTTATAAGTTCATGTTATAAAGCTCAAGACGAGGTTGAACCTCATGTTGTAAAGCTCAAGGTGAGGTTAAACCTCATACTCTGGTGAGGTTAAACAGCGGCTCTGTGTAACGCATACCTGTACGCGATCAGGGTCCACGTGATGCTCATCAGCAGGACTCTGTGTCTCCTGGCGACGAGGGTGCAGCCGTGCAGGAAGAAGGGCAGGTGCGGGCCGATCACCACCACGAAGCCCTGAGTGAAGTACCAGTGCCAGGGGTGTGTACCGTAAAACTCAGCCACGTTGTGCAGCACGTTAAACTTCAGGAAGTTCCACTGGACAAAAGTCCACTGAACAGAACAGAGGGTTTTTATGGAAAAGTTTGCCCAAGACCCGCCTACTTTCACGAAAGAGAAGCCGTTTTATTAACGTAACAAACGATTCTTTTTTCAGCCCAGTGACTAAAAGTGTCGCTTCAGAAAACCAAACGCTAATAACCGGAAAACAGTGAGCCAATCAGGTTGCAGCCTTCAGTGGGCGGAGCATGTCGATGTTAAGATCAGCGTCAGATAGCACACGGAGTTTTTCTTTTCTTCAGATCATCACGTGCAAGCTGATGAATGAACGTATGAATGATGGACACAGACGGGAACTCTTTTCTATGAGTATGCAAATCGGAAAATCTAACGCTGCGTGTTCTGCATTTGCATACTGAAACCTGATTGGCTGTAACATTTCATGATGCAATAATGCATTCACTTTTTTCCGACAATTCTCACACTTTCGTTTCATTTCCCTGCACTTATCTTGGCGTCTAAACGAATCCCTTCGTGAGCACATTTTTATGAAGTACAGGGCGATGTTAAAGCGTCGAATAAAAATATTTACCTTTCCATAAAACGTGCAGTCTATAAGCGTAGAGAGGGTCAGCGCGACGGCCCTGTAAAAACAAACATCGGGAAGATCGTTAACCTCGGATTGTGTTTGGAAATGGACGTTTGTAGATTTGTTGCGAGACATCAGAGCCACTGACGCGACAGGAAGTCCCTGCTGAGTGACCAGCTTCAGCTTGTTCTCCTCGCGCCACAGGTGATGAAGCAGCAGCGGCAGCCACACGATCAGGGCCGTCGGGCGAACGACGACGGCCAACGAGACGAGCGAGAGGTACTTCCAGCTTTCGCGGAAAACGGATTAAAATGTCGGTTAAAGGTGCAATAAGGGGAACATTTAAACCTCCCTGAAATGAAATCGAAATATAAAGTAGGTAACATTTAAACAATGATTACTACTAAAAACGTAGTATCTTGTAAATAAACGAGCTAGAGATAAACCGGTAGCCGTATCGGAGATATCTGTGAGGTATACTGGTGTTAAATTTGGTGCCGGTTACAAGATCGCTTCACCTCAAAACTTTACTTATTGCAGCTTTAAGTCCGGGACAGCACGGATACACGTGGTCACAGACCTGTGGTGCGTCCTGGAGCCGTGCAGTGGGTAATAGCTGAGCGCCAGGACGGTCAGCGTCGTCTCCATGCTGTTAGTGAGGGTGCGGGTGGAGCAATACCAGGTGAACCACGAGCACACCTGACAAAAATACTGCACACACACACAACTCAGACTAACTCATTCTGTGGACTTATTATTATTATTATTATTATTATTATTAACGCAATCTAAAATTCTCTTACGGTCCATTTGGCGGCTTCTGGGTTCTCCCACCTGCGAGTGATTTCGTAAAGCTTTACGTCAGCGAGCGCTGCGAGAAGCGCCTGAAGAACTCGCGGTGACAGGACCTGTGTGTAAATATGAGAAAAATAAAGCACTGCTGTGTTTTATTACATGGTTACTGCAGAGGAATTACGCTGATCCATGTCACTCACCAGGAGCTGAACCGTATCATAATGCAGCAGGTGGAGAGTTTTATACACTACAGCAAAGAGCAGAGGGTACGAGTAACCTCGAATCCCTTCCTTCCACTCCCACGTCTCGTAGCCATAGGTAAGAGAAAAGGTCAAGGACGAAGCACAGGTGTGTGTGTGTGTGTGTGTGTGTGTGTGTGTGTGTGTGTGTGTGTGTGTGTGTGTGTGTGAAAACACGACAAGGCACCAGGGAAAATAAATGACACGGACACTTTATTAACAATTATATTAGCATTTGATGTAAATGCTCCACAGTGGAGTGATATAGTCATTAGCGCGAGGTGAGGAGGATATCTGAAGACCATCCGGTGGGAGACTTCGAGCGACTGCCAGTACTCATCCGGGACGAAGCTGGTCTGAACCAGGAGGCAGTTAACCAGACGAAAAAGCACAGAGAAAAGCACGATGCCGACCCCGAGAAAACCTGTAACCATAATGACATAGCAGTCAGAGAGAGAGAGTGAGAGAGAGACTTAGAGATGGAGGAAGGGAGATACAAGAAGAGACAGAGAAACAGAAACAGAGAGAGTGACACAGAGAGAGAGATATAGATGGAGAAAGAGACACATACAAACGGAGAGAGAGATGCCAAAAGAGAGATAGACTCAGAGAGCGAGACACAAAGAAAGACAGAAACAGAGCGAGACAGAGATAGATGGAGAGAGACACACAAACCGAGAGAGAGATGGAGAGAGAGACACACAGAGAGATGCCAAAAGAGACAGAAACAGGGAGAGAGTTAAATGGAGAAGAGAGAGAGAGAGAGAGAGAGATACAAAAGAGACAGAAACAGGGAGAGAGAGTTAGATGGAGAGAGAGACACCAAAAGAGACAGAAACAGAGAGTTAAATGGAGAGACACACACAAACCGAGAGAGAGAGAGATACCAAAAGAGACAGAAACAGAGAAACTTTCATGATAACACACCAATAATGTCAGAACAATTCCTCTGCATTTAACTCCGGACTCAGACACGATTACTCACACAAGTCAATATCCACTGCCTGCGATATCAGTAACACTTTCACAGACCAATAATATCGCGGTACTGACCGAATAACGGTGTATCATACAAGACATTAAATGATATCCTTTTAAACTGCCGTTAGGACTCTGCTTTAAAACATTACTGCACTAATATTTGAACATTTCGTCCTCTATATACTAAAGTATCGATTTTAACTAAAAAGGCACGGTTATGTAGATTCTCACCGTGCACGCGCGAAATCGCGTTATTTTCCTTCCGGTAAAGTTTTGATTTCCGCGTCCTGAGTTTGACGGTTTCCGCTGAACTCGGAGAACCAAAGGGTAGAAAACGACGAGCACGAATTCTTTCCATGGCAGCGTTTAAAATTCATCTTCATATCACCCGTACATGAAGTGTACATCCAGCTCCACAACACAGCTCATTTACAACCGCTTATGAACAATCGCGGTATTATTTTCGGAATCACAACCGATTTCCGCCAAACCCCGCCTCCTTGCTGGGATTGGCTAAGACTATCACATGCCCTACATACGATTGGCTAGTACTCAAGACTCACGCGGGCATTCCGCCAATCAGTACAAAGTCTGAACTCTAAACCAATCAAAGCGTAGGAGGCGGGACTAAGTACAAAGGCGATGAGTGTGGAAAAGTTGTTGCCTGAGCACCGACTTACTTCCGTGTTTGGGTCCTGACGTCACCCAGCCAGATTCTAAACATTTTTTTGCATTGATTTTAAACACTTATTACTTCCAGAATATGTATGTTTTGTCTTTTTAACGCAGTAACAAATAGCTTTCACTATTGTAGACGGTTAGTGTAGGACTTTTTGTCCATGTAGCCACGTGCACGCACGACCTTTCGTCCTAGCATGCGAGGGTATGTCTCAAATCGACACTTCTACGCTAAATGGGAGCGTCACACTGCGAAATTGTTTAATGTGAACTGAGATTTAGAGCTGCAAAAATTACGAGTTAATTAGTCAAATGTAGTAAGGAACGAGCTGCTTGACATGCTGGATCCAGTCGGCATAATATTCCAGAAAATGCTAAATGTAAACAAAGACATAAGTAAGAAATAAAACACTTGGTGTTGTGCTGTTTAAGAAAAACGATCAATGATGGGGTGGAGTGATGAAGCAAAAAAAAAAAACAACAAACCCTGAAGTTGATTACTTTTCCATAATGACACACCCCAGAGTGTTTTATTCCTCTTATACCACAGCAATTTGACAATAATTACAATAATAAATGACATCATTATTTTACATATAATTGTTGATCTACTGAGGTTTTCTGTAAGGAGATGTTTATTTAAGGAGTGTCCAGTGGCAGCGCTTAGTAACAGTCGGAGGTAAGGCTGTAGCTTTAAGTTTTCTGACATTTTTCAAAACAGAGGTTTCTCTATAATATGACAAGCTCTGATTTTTTGCATATTAACTTCAAGAGAGAAAAAAAGAGAGGCTGGTGAGGGAACGACTGTTTATAGTCAATCACTGATCACCAGTGTTCCCAAAGACGAAACATTGATCCTAACAACCAATCACTGATCACCACTGTTCCTAATGACTAATCACTGATCATCATTGTTCCTAAAGACCAATCACTGATCACCATTGTTCCCATCGACGAAACATTAATCACCATTGTTCCTAACAACCAATCACTGATCACCATTGATCCTAACAACCAATCACTGATCATCATTGTTCCTAAAGTCCAATCACTGATCACCATTGTTCCTAAGGATCAATCACTGATCACCATTGTTCGTAACGACCAATCACTGCTCACCATTGTTCCTAAAGACCAATCACTGATCACCATTGTTCCTAACGACCAATCACTGATCACCATTGTACATAACGACCAATCACTGATCACCATTGTTCCTAAAGACCAATCACTGATCACCATTGTTCCTAAAGACCAATCACTGATCACCATTGTTCATAACGACCAATCACTGATCACCATTGTTCCTAAAGACCAATCACTGATCACATTTGTTCATAACGACCAATCACTGATCACCATTGTTCCTAACGACCAATCACTGATCACCATTGTACATAACGACCAATCACTGATCACCATTGTTCCTAAAGACCAATCACTGATCACCATTGTTCCTAAAGACCAATCACTGATCACCATTGTTCATAACGACCAATCACTGATCACCATTGTTCCTAAAGACCAATCACTGATCACCATTGTTCATATCGACCAATCACTGATCACCATTGTTCCTAAGCACCAATCACTGATCTTCATTATTCCTAACAACCAATCACTGATCACCATTGTTCCTAACGACCAATCACTGATCACCATTGTTCCCAATGTTCCCAATAACAACAACCAATCACTGAATTCTTTCATGATTACTGACTGTCACTGCTTCATTCTGTTTGTGCTCTTGATAGAAAGCACAGCATTTTGTAAACATGTAAAATTTCAGTTTGTGGTGCATGACCAAAGATGGCTTCTTTCTATAAGAAATAAATTATAATCTATTATTATCTTCCTTTTTTTGTAATAAAACTCCCTTCTCGTCTATTTGATTATCTTCTAAGTGGAAGAAGGGAGATTTTCCACTTAGAAGATAATCAAATAGACTAGAAGGGAGTTTTATTACAAAAAACTTCTTCTTTTTTTTTTGTACCCTAATTTGTCATTTTTATATGCCAGCGGTCATCAGGAATAAATGAACATAAAATGCAACCGAGTCTATGACGTCAACCGGCGGCGAGTCCTAGCGACTACTTTCCCCTGAAAAGAGTTCGCATCTGTGCACTTTCTGAGACACGGTTTGAGACGCACCCAGCTGCTGTAATACAGGAGCTAAGCTAGCAAAAGCAACTTGTCTTGTATGAATGAATTTACCTGTTTATCTGTCAGTTTATTTTACAGAGCTAAAGAATTAAGCTCTGTTTTGTGAGAAAACACTGGGTGAGTGTGTACACAATAATGGCCAAGAGGGAAATGTTGAATGTTGGTCGGGTTTGTTTTGCTAGCCTGTATGCTAGCCTGTATGCTAGCCTGTGTGAGGTAGTTGACTAGCAGTGCTGTGACTTGACTGAACTCTTGGAGAGAAGGATGAATGATGTTTTAGTGTTGTAGCTGAGTAGATAAGCTTTGGAGTGTGTTCTGTTTAATCAACTAAATCTCTGTTTTCTCTCTGTAGTGCAGGATTAAATCCTGAAACTGTTGTGTAATGGACTGAAAGAGTGCTTCCTGTCAGCTGAAAGTCATGTTTCCCAAACGGATACCGTTCAATCAGATCGCCTTCGCGACTCTGGTCGGAGTCGGAGGAGGAATTTATATCTACAGACCCATGTTCGAGCCTCCCAGGAGAAATAAAAGTGCAGAAAATAAAGCTGAGACTGTAAATAAAGGACAAAATAACATGGAGAAGTGACTGGAGGAGGAGGAAAGGTCGAAGAAGGAACCACCATCACCATCATCATCATTTTGTTTATACTGTAAATAATTGATAAATTAGGCAGGATAACAAGATGGACAGTTTATTTACAAATTACTCTGATAATAACTGAGTCAATCCACTCACAAGAATGAATAATAATAAAGTTTTATTGTTCAAAAAAAAAAATGAGCCGCTTCTCTTAATTCTTGGATGATTTTTTCCTCCCTGATATGTTGTCATATTTGTGTTGATATTTATCAAACCGGATACAAACAGATTTGTGCGTAAATTGTTCGTACGAGCGTTCACGCAAGAACTTTGGTATCCGTGAAAATCCCGTCATTTCAGAAGGAAAGAAAGGAAAACGTCCGTAACCTGCTCTTGCTCCTGAGTGATCCGAGTCCGCTCCCAAGTTAGCAGAAACAAACACGTAACGAATATTCTTAAAGATTAATTAATACTATAATAGACGATTATATAACGAGACAAAGCAATTTCCACGTTTTGTGTACTGTTCGAGATTGTTATGAGTATGCATATCGTCAGGCCTAGAATTACTGCCATCCTTCAAAGAATGGGCAAAAACGAAAGAAAATTGCACACACGGCCTCATTTATTAAGCTAATTTATTCATAAATCATTTGTACGAGCGTTTACATGCTCATATCCTACTTGTGCTCCTGAGTGTGCGGAAATTTACACATGAGAGGACTTACTAATCTAACCCCGACTTGATCGACTTCATCTGGATTATATGGATTGCTGTTCTTTTATATCTGTGATATATTGTGGTGTTTAAGTTGCTTATTTTTTTTATTAATGTTTACAGTATTTAACAGACACCGTTATCCGGGGCGACTTATAGAAGTGCTTTGGAGTCTA
>NC_071284.1:33803343-33808343 GCF_001660625.3 Ictalurus punctatus
ATTACACATGAGAGCTTGGTTTATTGTGCTCGCGTTATATCCCTCGCCTAAGCATATTAAAAGATCGGCGCCGAGAGGTTTTTACACCGATCCGACGTTAATTAGCGAGGCATTGTGGGTAATCAGTCCGTCAGTCAGACACAGCTTTTCTTTTAATCAACCAAATGTTTTTGTTTTTTTTTTTGTGCATGTGATGATATCAATATTGTGGTGAATGACGTCACAGTACACTTTTCTGAGATATTTTAGCTGTGTTTAGAACAATTACAAGCAGTGTTAAAATGTTTCTACACCCCCCCCACAGTTTTTACCAGGTTTCTGCAATGCATTCCTTCCGTATCGCTTGCAGTTTGTTCTTTGTTCGTCACAGGAACAGCTTGTGCTGTGATGATCGCTATATATTTTGTTTGTTTTGATCGCACTCACAGCCCCGTCTCTGACGTCTCTGCTTTTTGAGATTTGATCTGATAATAGAAGTCTCTCTCACCCAGAAATCTCTACCCCAAACCACATCCAGTTCGTCAGTGATGTCGCACCGATGTGCCAATGTGGTTTAGGACACGGTAGGACTTCCTGTCTTTTGTAAACACAAACCAAACTTTACAGTGCAGCAGAACGGCTGCTGAACCCTAAACGCGTTGCTCCCGCTTTGAACGACTCAGGTTGTACTCTGGTGCAGTTTCATGTCATTCCACCTCCTATAGGTCCCAAGGGAGCTGAAACCCGGACAGCTGAAGTGAGGAAGGATGATTGGAACGTTTGCAAAGTTTGGAAAAAAAGTTGCAGCGAAATCAAGCCTCGCGAAAAAAAAAAAAAACTCGGGAAATCCTGTACAGACTGTTAAAAGTGGTTTACAAATAAAATCGGATCGAAATCTATGAATTATTTGGTGTATAGATGTACCTCAAGTGGCATTTTATCACGTAGAGCCATGTTTTATTTGACCGTTTTTCTGTACGGTCACTCCACCAATCACGAGTCAGCAGGTTTAGGCACGTCGTCAGCTTATCTGTGCTGAACATATTATATACAACACCACAAATCTATTTGGGCATTTTTTTATTAAATACCCTCGGTATTAAAAAAAAAAACAGGTTAAATAGGCATACACCTCGGAGGGCTAAGCAAGAATTTGAAGATTGAAGCATGTATTTAGAGAGAAGATTCTGGGTGAGATGTCCATCCATCCATCCATCCATCCATCCATCCATCCATCCATCCAGAGTATCGTGGCTGATTGACTACATGTGTGTTTAATTTTTCACTGAAATGATATTTGTTTATATGTTACTGTTCTGTCCCGGACATGCTTAACCGCATTTTATTTCACAATTAATTTAAAAAAAAAAAAACAACCATTGTGGTTTCTGTGATTCGTGTAAAGTGTATGAGACCGTCTGAGACTGCGGGATAACCGGATAAATATTGGTATTAGAGTGTAAGCTGTAAAGCTAATGGTGCGGTAATATCTTTTGGAATCTCCAAGCTATTGTGTAAAGACGTGAGGTTTTAACCTTGTAGGCGTTTACTGCAATTCTGTTCCAACACTGGCACAAAGAGGGAAGTGGACTCCGTTTCAACCTGTCAAGAATTGAGAAAGTGTGAGAGGGAGGGAGGGAGGGGGAGAGAGAGAGGGGTAGCGAGAGAGAGAGTGTTTGTGTGTGGTCACACCCAGTACAGTCGTGTGCTTTGTTTAAGTTGCAGCGGGATCTGCATATCCGCCTGCCTGACTGCCCGTCCCTCTGTGTTAGTGTTTGTCCTCCTGTTTGCTGGTTTCCAGGCAGGGATGCGTGACGCTGAAAACTTTCGGAAGGATTTGGACATTCTTGTGCACCACTTTATCCATCTCGCTTCGAATTAGAGATGGCAGATTATTGCTGGCTGGAGAGGATGGTTTTATACAAATCTGTTTTTATTCGCAAGCTGAAATGGTTGCATCCTGAACAAAGTCCAGCAAAACAGCCCTGTTACCCTTGTGAGTCCTGTTACACTGGTCAGTCCTGTTATCAGTGTTGGCACTGTTACACTGGCTGGTCATGTTAGCACGGTGTCAATGCTTTCACACTGTTCATTGTTGACCTGTGGTAACATAACTGACCAGTGCAACAGAATCCGAGCTGAACAGTGTAGCTGAGTTGTCGGAATATTTTTTTTTTGCTGCAAATTTACCTTTTAGCTTTCAAAGAAGAAGCCTTTGTTGGTCACATATATATTACAGCACAGCAAAAAAGATTTCTGCACATCCCAGCTTGTTAAGAAGCTGGGGTCTGAGCACAGGGTCAGCCGTGATACGGTGCCCCTGGAGCATAGGGTTAAGGGCCTTGCTCAAGGGCACCACACTGGCAGCTTGGCAGTGCTGGGGCTTGAACCACCAACCTTCTGATAAGTAACCCAAAGTCTTTAACCGTTAACACTTGTGAGTCCTGTTACCAGTGAGTCCTGTTACCAGTGAGTCCTGTTACACTGGCGAGTCCTGTTACCAGTAAGCCCTGTTACTCTGGCGAGTCCTGTTACCAGTAAGTCCTGTTACACTGGCGAGTCCTGTTACCAGTGAGCCCTGTTACACTGGCGAGTCCTGTTACCAGTAAGCCCTGTTACACTGGCGAGTCCTGTTACACTGGCGAGTCCTGTTACCAGTAAGCCCTGTCACACTGGCGAGTTCTGTTACCAGTGAGTCCTGTTACACTGGCGAGTCCTGTTACACTGGCGAGTCCTGTTACCAGTAAGTCCTGTTACCAGTAAGCTCTCTTACTCTGGCGAGTCCTGTTACCAGTGAGCCCTGTTACACTGGCGAGTCCTGTTACCAGTGAGCCCTGTTACACTGGCGAGTCCTGTTACCAGTAAGCTCTCTTACTCTGGCGAGTCCTGTTACCAGTGAGCCCTGTTACTCTGGCGAGTCCTGTTACCAGTAAGCCCTGTTACACTGGCGAGTCCTGTTACCAGTAAGCTCTATTACACTGGCGAGTCCTGTTACTCTGGCGAGTCCTGTTACCAGTAAGCCCTGTTACACTGGCGAGTCCTGTTACCAGTAAGCTCTATTACACTGGCGAGTCCTGTTACTCTGGCGAGTCCTGTTACCAGTGAGCCCTGTTACACTGGCGAGTCCTGTTACCAGTGAGTCCTGTTACTCTGGCGAGTCCTGTTACCAGTGAGCTCTGTTACACTGGCGAGTCCTGTTACCAGTAAGTCCTGTTACCAGTGAGCTCTGTTACTCTGGCGAGTCCTGTTACCAGTAAGTCCTGTTACCAGTGAGCCCTGTTACACTGGCGAGTCCTGTTACCAGTGAGTCCTGTTACCAGTGAGCCCTGTTACACTGGCGAGTCCTGTTACCAGTGAGTCCTGTTACTCTGGCGAGTCCTGTTACCAGTGAGCTCTGTTACACTGGCGAGTCCTGTTACCAGTAAGTCCTGTTACCAGTGAGCCCTGTTACTCTGGCGAGTCCTGTTACGAGTAACCCAGAGCATTTAACCATTGAGCCTGAATTATGGCTTGTTATAGGATGAAAGGGATACTTTTAGCAAAAATGTTATTTACATAATATTCTATCATTCTTTGAGGAAGCTTGACACAATAGTAACATATTTAAAAATGAAATGTCTTTATTGTTATTATTACTACTACTACTACTATTACTACAAAATTCTCTCGATTGTTTATGGAGGCAGTAAGATACCTTTTCGTGGAATGACCCTCTTTAGTTTTCTCAGAACGCTTGAGTGTTAGAACATAAAAAAGTATCTAACAGTTTGTTTTAAAGTTGCAGTGAAAGCGTTTCTGTGGTAAAACTGCCTTCAGTGTGGGAGGAAGTAGGCCTACTCTGGTTGTTAAAAGACCGGTTAAGGTGAGATAACCAATAATGGTCTACAGTTACTTTAACTGGTACACAATAATAATAATAATAATAATAATAATAATAATAATAATAATAATAATAATAATAATAATAATAATAATGCGCAATTGGATTAGCCAGTCCCAATAATCAAAAATTAGATTAGCCAATTATCAAGCGCTGGATTAGCCACTAGCAATAAACAACAACAAATATGCACACAGATTAGCCAGTGTAGTGTGATGGAGTACAAACTAGAGAGAAGTAAATGGTTAAGTCATTTTTTAAAAAATGCAGTTGCGTAATGAAATTGTGTCAGCAGGGCTTTAGTGTTTTGTTTGTTTTTTTTTGGCTTTTGTCTCTGAACACCTCGCACTGCAGAGCGTCACTCTACATATTTTGATACTTGACTGGCCAAATTGTTTATTTCTATACCGCACTTAGTGTAGAAAACTTTCTAGAGTCTGGCTTTCCGTCCGAGATTCTCGCACTATCTCGAGAGAGTGGTTGGCGGATTGTAGTTTTCGTATAGAACGATCATCGTAACCAGCAGATGAACTGGTTTAGATTTTGGAATCGATCCAAACGTGGTCAAGGTCACAGCAAGGTCGGAGGTAGTCGTTAATGAACGTCATTAAATCAGGCTGACTTTTCCATCTATTACTGTAGCTCTGTTCTCATCGTCGTAGTGTCGTAAGTCGTACTGTATGCGAGTGTTATGTGACCGCTTTGCAGTGCGTCGCTCTCACGCGACTGTATTTTGCTCAGTTTTCGGTGTCGGGTCATGGTTTCTTGAGGAGAACACGCCCACCGATGTGCTTTTATAGGCCTTATCTCTATTAGTACAGCATGTTGGAGTGTATGTGGTCATTGTATATGCTTTGATATTGACTGTATAAACCTTGGTGTGCTTTCACATGAGCAGGGTGTACCGTGGTGGGTTAACTTGGTGTGGTTTCTCATGTGAGAACATGGCAATCATACTCGGGTGCCAGAGCGATTCGGCTCGACGGCAGGAAGTGAATCAAACATGCCGTGTGTGTGTGTTTTTTTGGGTGTTTTTTTTTTTTTGAGCTGCTAAACTGAGCCAAAGGATGTATTTAACCGGAACCAGCAAGACTGTGCATGCTGGCGATCAGTCGGAAGCTGAGATGTTGGGTGCTGAGAG
>NC_071284.1:33813343-33823343 GCF_001660625.3 Ictalurus punctatus
GCGTTTCCTGTTACTGCGTCAGCATCCTCACACTTTCGCACACATTCTCTCTTCTTACATGCGTTTTTGTCTCTGGCCTGCTCTGCGTGCGACGTTCGGAATCGTGTGTTTGTGGACTGAGCTAGTCACATGGTACACTGTAGCAGAGAGAATTAGTCTTATCTGGCCTGTTCAGGACTTCAGTGTTTCCTCTTCAGATCTTTCAGCGTTGCCTAATGCGATCGTTACAGCAGGACCCCCGTCTCCGCGGGGTATGTGTATACGTGTGTGTGTGTGTGTGTGTATTGTGTGAAACCGTGGGTAGTAGCGAACACTATGTGTTCATACCTGTGCTGAAGTTGAATTTATAGAGAAGTCATGTGGACGTGGTTGAGAAATCAGAATACACTAATAATCTGAACGGCGCGTACTGGAAATCGGGCGCCGCCGCCGCCGCGTAACATGGTTCTGAATACGCACAACTTTCCCTGCGTAAATGTTAGCGTAACTTTCGGCCTGGAGTCTCAACGCTGCCCGCTGTGACCCCGTGCCGTCCACGGAACTGTTTTGTGCGGGATTCGTTTCATTAAACGGAGCCGTGTGTGTGTGTGTGTGTGTTTCAGGTTCAGCAAGAGGCCCTCACTATGTCTGATGGGGACTACGATTACCTCATCAAGTTCCTAGCCCTGGGGGATTCTGGGGTGGGAAAGACCAGCTTCCTGTACCAGTACACGGACGGCAAGTTCAACTCTAAATTCATCACCACAGTGGGAATCGACTTCAGAGAAAAGCGGGTGGTAAGTCGTGTGTGAGAGAGAGAGAGAGAGAGAGAGAGAGAGCACTTTTGTGTGCACCTTTTGTGAGGACCAGATGTCCCTGTAATGATGGTAGTTCAGGACAATTTGACCAGGGTAAGGACGTTCAGCTGGTCCACATAAAGAAAAGAAAAGGTGAAAATATTCTTTTAACGAAAATAAATGTATGAATTAATAATATCATCGTTTTTGTTTTTGAGTACTCGAGTCAGGGCTCGGGTGGTGGTCTGTGGTCTAATGTTATTTCGCTACGTTGATACGCTACCGGTCAAAAGTTTGTGGACACCCGACTGAAATGTTTCTCATGGTCTTAAAACGCTTTCGATCTGAAGGTGTTTAAATGTTTAAATGTTCGTAGACTGAAAATATCACCGTGCCGACGTCTCCGTTTCTTTCGTCGGAAAACGCGTTTTATTTACAAGATAATCTCGGTTTAAACGGACGACCCTGGGGGAAATATTCCTGAAAAGAGTCCGGCGTCGGTGTGAACTCCTTTTAATACTGATTAAAAATCATCTCGGGGAAATTCCTCAAGATGAAATCGGGAGAGAAAACGCCGAGAATACATTTCTGGAAATTTCTAGACGAAAAGCACGTCTACTTTGAAGATGCTAAAATACTAAATTAATTTCGATTTTTTTTTTTTTTTATCACGACGTAAATCCCAGATACAGATACACACACACACACAAAACATCGGGCGTCTCTTACCAAACTGTTTCTCAGGAGCATTTACACAAGAACAGTCGTGTTTATGAAAATACAGTTAGTTGGGGGGAAAAAACAACAACAACAAACGTTCGTGTCCGACGCCGTGTTCCGGTGCGGAGTTTGTTTCAGACGCACGTATTGGGAGACTCGCTCGGGTGAACGCCGTGCGCTTTAAAATCCACGATAAATGGTCTGAGTCGCCGCGATTGTGTTTACACGGATCCCGCCGTCACTCGTTGAATCCGGTTCCACGCTAATTTAACGAACGGTTTGTGCTACACACTTCTGAGGAATTCCGTTCAGCTCTCTATGGGCTTGACCTTTTATGGAGTTTTGTGGGCGTGTCTAAATGCAAATGAGCTAGGTGAATGGTGTTAACTCATTAGCATACGAAAATCATAAAATCAGCATGGCTGAAAGTTTTCTAAATATGGCGGGACTGTTTTTGTTTGGCGTGGCCTGAGAAAACTTGTGTGTGTGTGTGTGTGTGTGTGTGTGTGTGTGTGTGTGTGTGTGTGTTTAGATCACTTGTTATTGCACCTCTGGACCATGAACTCAGTCCCTCCAGGTACTTTTTCAGTCTCCTGGAATTACCGTTCAGTTTCCTTTTCCCCAGCCGTGTGAGCTGGAGCGTAAAATAATCTTTCCGGAACGCAGCGTCTGATCCCTGCCCTCGCGCCGGAGTTAAAGTGTTACTCCGAGACAAAAGACGCCGCTGCGGAAAATCTTCAGGAACTTCCTGTAAATGTAAGAAACTCGGAAATATCGCAGAATAAAATAGCTCGTAAATAATCGCACGTTGCTGAAAATAAAATAACTCCTCGCTTCTTTAATAAAATAAGTTACGCGTCATGATCATTGGCACCCCTGCACAACACCACTGAATCGTGGGATTGGAGATGAGTAGGCTGCGTCTAAAGCTTGATCCGGTGATCGTCGGGCCTTTTCGGTGTGCGTTTGGATCCTGTTTTCGGATTACCGTCCTGCTGCAAGGCCAACCCACGACCCAGCTGTGACACCTGAACAGCAAAATATTCAACCCCACCAAATTAACCAGTCGAACTGGAATCAGGGCCGTTGAAGGAGAAACAGAAGTGCGACGCGGATTAGAAAGGAGCCGCGAGTGTGTCAAGTGAGTCACGTTTGAGGAATGTGATTTGATCCTGCTTACGGTTCTGGCCACGCCCCCAGAGTAATACTGGGAACAGAAAGGGCGAAAGCAGGGCGATGGGAAGTAACCCGATTGTGGGGTCTTTCTCCTGAACGGTGCTTCGGCGGGCTGAACACGTGATCATGAAAAACTAGTAACACAACGGTCATAAAAACGTCTCACGCGAAAGCGGCGCGTCTAACCAGTTGTGGAGTGTGTGTGTGCGTGTGCGCGTGTGCGCGTGCGCTACACCACCTCATTAACGCATTCCTCGAGCGTAGGAGAACCCGAGCGGCTTTGGCCGAGGCAGGTTCTCAACAAAAGACGAGTTTCAGGGCGGCGTTTTCACCGTGAACTCCACCCGATGCCTAAATCCTCAACTTACAGTGACACGGAAAAAGAAAACCCGAGCGTAAGTGACGGAGAGCTCGTCGTTCCCGGCCGGCTCGGAGCGTTCGGACCGAGACGCAAGCAGGTCTTCCTGGAGGAGCTACGCCTCAAGAACAAACACCGGCGGCTGTTCCTACAAAACAAACAGCAGCGCGACTCGTCACGACCCGGAGCCGCGTGGCTTTATCCGTCACACTCGAGCGCTCTGCTGCCCAGCCGAAAATCACAGCTCGATATTCATTCGTCCGGTCTTAAGTTATACGTTATCGTTTCCATAGTAACGGCTCGCTCACCAGGACTCGTACCACGTAGATATAACCAGTCGTCGTGAGGGAACGTTTGAGGAAGGAGTCTCCAGTGTCACCCCTTTGAGACGGACAGAGGAGTTCACGCTTTGTGGATTCTCAGTAACGTGACGAGCTGCATTTTTTCTGTCGTGAACGTAACTATAAACGGATAAAAAAAAATTGAATTAAAAAACGTTTGTTTCTTTAATACACGTGCATTGAGTTGTTGGCGAATCGCCGCGGTGTAAAGAGGACAAAGATTTCAGGACGCGCTGCCGTAGGGAAATGACGTGTGTTGGGGGACGGTGTGAGAGAGAGATTCATAGTTGATGTAAATATTGTGTTGAAGATGTACAAGTCCAGCGGGCCTGACGGTGCAGCGGGGCGGGGCCAGAGGATACACGTTCAGCTGTGGGACACGGCCGGCCAGGAGAGGTGAGAACATTAACGCAGATTTCTCAGGGTGAAATATCGCAGCGGTTTTACCCCCGCGTGTCGTGCGTAAACGTGTTGTTTTCAGCTCGAGACGCGCAGCGGTACCAGACACTTGGTGTAAGACAGCGTTTGGTTTTTGCAGGTTCAGGAGTCTGACGACGGCCTTCTTCAGAGACGCCATGGGTTTCCTGTTGCTGTTCGACCTGACGAACGAGCAGAGCTTCCTCAACGTCAGGAACTGGATGAGTACGTTTCACACGCACGTCTTCAGATTTCGCCGTTAAATCGGGAAACCTAGCCGCTAAGCGCTGAAGTGTGCGTTGCTTTCGTTCGCAGGCCAGCTGCAGATGCACGCGTACTGCGAGAACCCCGACATCGTGCTGTGTGGGAACAAGTGCGATCTGGAGGACCAGCGATTCGTCAAGGAGGAGGAGGCTCGAGAGCTCGCCAGTAAATACGGGTAAGACCGGACACCGGCTACAGACATGCCTCACGCTCAAATGCTGACATGGCTAATGTCCACCTGTCTGTCTGTCTGTCTGTCTGTCTCTCCGTCCACCTGTCTGTCCACCCTTCTAACTGTCTATCTGTATATTCACCTGTCTATCCACCATCTAACTGTCTTTCTCCATCCACCCTTCTAACTGTCTTTCTCCATCCACCTGTCTGTCCACCCTTCTAACTCTCTATCTGTATATTCACCTGTCTATCCACCCTTCTAACTGTCTTTCTCCATCCACCTGTCTATCCACCCTTCTAACTGTCTGTCTCTCCATCCACCTGTCTATCCACCCTTCTAACTGTCTGTCTCTCCATCCACCTGTCTATCCACCCTTCTAACTGTCTATCTCTCCATCCACCTGTTGTCCACCCTTCTAACTGTCTATCTCTCCATCCACCTGTCTATCCACCCTTCTAACTGTCTATCTCTCCATCCACCTGTCTATCCACCCTTCTAACTGTCAATCTCTCTATCCACCCTTCTAACTGTCTCTCTCCATACACCTGTCTATCCACCATCTAACTCTCTCTCTCCATCCACCTGTCTATCCACCCTTCTAACTGTCTATCTGACAGTGTACCTGGTCTCCAACCATCTAATTGTCTGTCAACTTCTCTAACTGTCTGTCTGTCAACCCACCTCTCAGTCCATCTCTTTACCTGAATGTCTCTCAATGCACCTGTCTGTCCACCCATCTGACTGTCTGTCTATCGATCCACAATCTACGCATCCTGACAATTGTCTGTCTGTTCATCCATCTGTCTGTCTGTATGTCTGTCCACCTGCTTACCTGTCTGTCCATCTTTGTACAGTTTTAACACTCTGAGCCTCATCAGTGCTGCGTTAATGGAATAAATGAGTGCAGATTTATTCCTGCTGAGTCCTATCGTTTGCTTAGGGGGTGTGTGTGTGTGTGTGTGTGTGTGTGTGTGTGTGTTTAAGGCAAGAGCCGCTAATCTCACAAATCTTAAAGATGACAGTCTAACTGCACGGTAAATATTGACCAAGCTGATGTGAGGCGTCTTGGGTCCTAGTCACGCATCTAGCAAGTCGAAAAGTGTGTGTGTGTGTGTGTGTGTGTGTGTGTGTGCGCTCTATAAGGTATGCTTTGTATTGTAAAACAAAAGGTGTTTATTTGCTAGGGGAATGACTTGGATTAGATTATTGTGAACACATCCACGGGCATCTGGAGTTGCATTTAGTTTGCACTAAATTGAATTCGTTAGCACAAGAGCACGCGGTTCTGGCTCATAAACACGCACACGGGCGTCGAGACACGGCGAGTCCTGAGCACTTTTCACCCCAGTCAATCACGCTTATTAACGTCACCTGATGTCGGTTAGAACCAAACCCGTGCTGTTTTCTGTTAACATCATGCAGATAATAGTCAGGAGAATATTTAAAAGAAAGCCTTGCGTGCACACGTGTAATGCGTCGTCGAGCTTTTTAAAAGTGTCTCCTAAGAAGGTTGTTTTTTTTTTTTTTGGCCCGGGCAGGCTGGATATGAGTCATGCGAAACGATATCTATTTGCTGATCTGAGCTGTTTGCTCTGGCAGGAGCAGGCATGCCAAAGAAGGAAACGTGCGATAACGCACTCGATACACACCCCGGTGCTGCCGAGTTCTGGACCCTGATTGGTCAGAACAGCAGCTCCGACAGTAGTGCAGCGGCCAATCATCGTGCTCGATAACGCTAATACGTTATCGTTTCTATAGTAACAGCGTGTAACACGTGTGATGTTTATGGAAAGAGTCTCCAGTACCGGCGCTTTCCGACATCTTCAGGACAGATCAGTTACGCTTTGCGGTTTCTGTGGTGGTGTTTTTTTTTTTGTTTGTTTGTCCCCCCCCCCCCCCCGTCTTTGCAAATGAAAACATGCAAATCAGGAAATATTCTAATACCTCATTTGAATATTTTAATACCTTTTTGTAAGTACAATACAAAACGTTTTTATTTTGAAGGGAGTGAGTGATAATTAAAAAAAAAAAAAAAAAAACAGCTGACGACTGTAAACCTTTATTTCCTGATTGTATTAAGAGGAAGAGGTGTGGCTTAGAGAAGCCTGACTCGGCTATACATCCGTAAGACGTTAAGAAATTCCCCGTGCACGTTCTCAAGTGAGTGCGACGGCTTCCTTTCGCATCGAACGGAGGGAGGACGTTAAACGTAAATGTTTTTCGAAAGGGCTTAAAGAACCTCTTTCTTACTGACCCTCTCAGGATCCCGTACTTCGAGACGAGCGCGGCGAACGGTGAGAACGTGCCCCAGGCTGTGGAGGTCCTGCTGGATCTGATCATGAAGCGTATGGAGAGGTGCGTGGACCGGTCGTGGATCCCCGACGGCACCATGCGCTCCAACGGGCACAGCGGGAGCGAGATGCTCGAACCGCCGACACAGGAGAAGAGCAAGTGCGCCTGCTAGTGGCCAGACGGTGCCACTGCGCCATCTTATTATCAGAAAAACGTCCACTTAGATTAGCACATAAAACACATAAAAGCACCACTAGTGGCCAAACAGCGCCATTACACCTTGTTATACTGTTATTGAACACGGGGCTGGATCTCACCTTTATGCTTTATACAGTAATCAGGCCTGAGGGTTTCCGAAAAGAATTACAGTACTAATTGTTATAAAATCTAAATGTAACTTGAGCTTTTAAAGCTAAACTTAAAGATGAACTTTTAAAGCTTGGGTAATTCAGAGCAACAGATACAAGTTCGCATGCTCCGACACAGAAATCTGAAGCCAGTACCATTCCATAAACTGTCCCAAGTGTGTCAGATTATTCCTAAACGCTGGTCTCTTGGGTGAAGCCAGTCGTTTTCCTCCACCGGTGCTTCTTAATGACTTCTGTAAATTGCCCACTATTTGGATTTGAAGTGTGTGTGTGTGTGTGTGTGTGTGTGTGTGTGTGTGTGTGTGTGTGTGTGTGTGTGTGTTTGTATTTTCTCACTAGATTTAATGGACTGTGGATTGGACTGGGAGGGGTTCCACTGAGAAAGTGTGTGCGTGAATTAACGGGAAAAAAAAAAAAAAAAAAGTTTCACGAGTGATTTATTAAAACTCCGATAAGACAAGCCGTGAAAAACACGAAAGGCTTGATTTAGATACACGCCGTTCCCTCACGCCATGAAAATTTAATAATAATGGAAGTCTATCACGAAGCACAAAATCTTTGGCGTGACCGTCAACCTTTACCCACACCCACTCCTTCGGCGACGTACGACACAGTAGGACGTGACGCGCACTTCATGCTGAGACGACGTAACCCGTCTTCACACGCTTACGAGCCACAAGCGTTTTGTGTCGGTCGTCACGTACCGTACGTGTTCTCCGGCACAGCGGGTGGCGCTGTTTAAAATCGAGACCGTTTCCGCGACTACAGGAAGACCATCGGTCGCTATTCAGAGTCGTGTCCGAACGAATCGGCTGTAACGACCACATGGCGAATCTGTATGATCCCGGTTAGCTCTGCAATTACGTCTTAGCGTCTGCCAAACATCAAAGCACGAGATAGGCCGAAGTGTGTAACAAAAACAAAGCTTCACGGTGGAGGCGGACGATGGAATAGAACGTTACGTAAGCGGCCATGTTGGACAACACTCTTGGAATGGCTTTTTTTTTAATTTTTTTAATTTTTTTTTATCTCCGCTCAGCTTTGGGATCACTACGCCTCTCTAGGCTCCGCCCCCCACTAGTCGTCTCACCTGAAATGATATTGTACGATTTTTTTTTTTTTTTTTCTCCACGTTATGAATTATGAATAGTATACCACCGGGAATTTCCTGCTTCATTTAAACTGCTTCCGTCATTACAGATTGGGTCACGTTCTCGAAGTAGTCCTGGGCACAGGAGATGATTGGAGATGAGATGATTCATTTGTAGGCTACATCACATGCAACCATGCATCTTTCTTTACCACTTGTTTTTGTGTGTGTGTGTGTGTGTGTGTGTGTTTTGTTCTCCAACACATCACAGCGTGAATCACAGGTTAAATCAGGAGAAACACAAGTTAGGAGCGCTGACTTGCTGTACATTTCACTTTAGCGCCGGATGAACGTCCGTAATGTTTATAACCCAGCCGTGCCAATACGACCTAGTGTGTGTCACTAGCTTGTCGGCCTTGCATCTGTAAGAGTAGAAGTGGAGAGAATGAACCCGTGTGTGTGTGAGCGTTAATGCTTCAGTGCACTAAGATTTAGGACTCGATCCACACCTGAAGTGCCTAACCTAATGTATAGTCTTTAACACTGCGTCCATGCCGAACACTGTCTCTCTATGCCAAACCTTTTTTCAGAAAATAAATATATTTTATTATTTATTAAAAAGGCTTCACAAAGCAATTCCTGTCTGAGATTTATTTATTTATTTAGTCCTTAACCTGTTGCTTCTTTTCATGTGATCAATGGTTTCGAAAGTGTCGTATTACAGTAAGAGTGGTGTTTTCCGGCGCTCGGGGAGTTTAATAGTTTGCTGATTCTGCGAAAAGTGTTGACGAGAAAATCTTTTCCCGTCACACTGGGCAGGAGATGCTATACGAGCTTAACAAACACTAATCGATGGTTATTTATTCTTATTTATTTATCGAGCAAAAAAGCGGCTAATCCGAACGATCGGCTCGGACGGTTCATCGGAATCGGCGAATCGTTTTACCGACTCGGACCTTTCGAATCTCGTTCGGCAAAACGAACGAATACCCGGACGTTCGGTTTGTTCCTTCCATTTTGTTGGACTCTGACCGGTAGACTCCGGGAGGCGAACTGATCTTTTCTATCTCCCGTACACGGCCCGTGCGGTTTTCACGTCGCGCATGAACGAATCGCTCCGATACGACTCGTTATTTGCGAGTCGTATAAAAGATTCGTTCGGAATGAACGACTCATTCGTGAACCACCCGTCACTACCTCGGACCGATCCTGGGACCGGTCCTTCTTCAGTTCCCCGCTCACAACTTTTAGTTCCTGCCTGCAAATTGCTCCCGTTTACTGTTTGGTGCCACAGTGCGTACATACGTTATGTAAGAAAATGAAGTTTTAAGGAACTAGAGCGGGATCGCTGGAGCCTCGGCCGAGTGTAAAGACGATGTTATCTTTGCTAATCTTTAGCAGCATGTTTAGTTTATTTAATTTTGGGTTTGAAACAAAAAAAAAAAGAAGAAGAAAGAAACCTCCGGACAGGCCACGCCCACAAGCAACAAAAGTAGCGTTTGCTAACCACCAATAAGAGACGTGAGGGAGTGCTCCCTGGCGCAAAGCATGCTGGGAAATATGAAAAGGGTGTTATGTGGTTGTGTGTTTAAAATATATTTAACATTTTATAACTTGCAGCGGGGGAGATGTTTCCCGTGACACCTTTATTGAGTTAACTCCGATGTCTGGTGAAAATGTCGTGTGAATAACCTCACTGGAAATATATTTACTGGAAAAAAAAAAAAAAAGTCCAACACTTATTTCCCCCGCTGTGTACGAAATATATTTAAAATGACATGAAAATGATAATCCATGATGCCAATATCTACTGCACACACACACACACACACACACACACACACACACACACACAGAGAGGAGTGTCAATGTTCTATCTTATTGTTCTCGTAAGTGCTGCACCAAAACAAACCTCTCCAGCACACTTCCTTGTTCTCAGAAGCCGTTCCTCTCCCACGGCCTCGTCTCGCTCGAACGCTTTGATCGAGTCTCGGTCGATTCTGCCGCGTCATCTGGAAATGAA
>NC_071284.1:33833343-33838343 GCF_001660625.3 Ictalurus punctatus
TGTTTAAGAATGGTTTGAGCTAATAGCGTTTCTTGCTAGCTAAAAGTTTAAATGTTTAAGAATGGTTTGAGCTAATAGCGTTTCCTGCTAGCTAAAAGTTTAAAATGTTTAAGAATGGTTTGAGCTAATAGCGTTTCTTGCTAGCTAAAATTTTAAATGTTTAAGAATGGTTTGAGCTAATAGCGTTTCTTGCTAGCTAAAAGTTTAAAATGTTTAAGAATGGTTTGAGCTAATAGCGTTTCCTGCTAGCTAAAAGTTTAAATGTTTAAGAATGGTTTGAGCTAATAGCGTTTCTTACTAGCTAAAAGTTTAAATGTTTAAGAATGGTTTGAGCTAATAGCGTTTCTTGCTAGCTAAAAGTTTAAAATGTTTAAGAATGGTTTGAGCTAATAGCGTTTCTTGCTAGCTAAAAGTTTAAATGTTTAAGAATGGTTTGAGCTAATAGCGTTTCCTGCTAGCTAAAAGTTTAAAATGTTTAAGAATGGTTTGAGCTAATAGCGTTTCCTGCTAGCTAAAAGTTTAAATGTTTAAGAATGGTTTGAGCTAATAGCGTTTCCTGCTAGCTAAAAGTTTAAATGTTTAAGAATGGTTTGAGCTAATAGCGTTTCTTGCTAGCTAAAAGTTTGAAAACGGTTTAAGCTAATATGACTGTTTGCCAGCTAACAGTTTAAAAGAATGGTTTCAACTACCATTTTTTTTTTTTTTTTTTACTTTATGCTAGTTAATAAATGGTTTATGTTAATATCAGTACTTACTAATGATTTAAGATTGGTTCAAGCTAATGTTTGGAGGAAAAAAAAAAAAAAAAAGCTGAAAAGCAACGATGCTTTGTATGACGATGCCTTCTAACATAAAGAAACGAGACATTTATACACAAAAGAATAAACTAACTACGAAGAGCAGTAAACGGTGATAAACTACTCGACTCTACTACACAGTAACGCAGAAGACGTGAAATAAATCGTTAATGCAGTGCTGCGTGTGATCATGAACTGAAAATAATTTAAGCTGGTATCAGTAATTCTAGCTAATGTTTTAAGAAGGTATGAGATCGTTTAAGCTAATATCCGACTTTATGATTTGAGAATGTTTAAAGCTAATATTGGAACGAGATCGTCGACGAATGATTTGCGCTAACGTTGCTAGCTAACGGTTTAAGAGTCGGTCAAGCTATCATTCGTGTGTGATTAAATTTTAGAACGGTTTAAGCTAACACTGGTACTGGCGAGTTATTGTTATGAGCAAGAAACAGAAGTAATACCACAGGTAAATGTTTTTCATTGGTAGCCATATTGCTCAATTTCTTCCATTCTGTAGTGCAAAAATCAGCTTTTTTAAGTTTATATTTCTCACAATATCTCGAACAGATATCTAGAATCTGGATCCATACAGAAATACGCATTTTAAGAGATAGATCTTGGGGTCGTAATGTAGAATTTTCCCCGTCATGAGCAGTTCCTCAGTTGGCCACTTGAGGGCAGTAGATTCCTGGAGGTTTAGGATCGGTTCTGCTGAAAATGGAGGAGAAAAATCTTACAACCCAACCCCCCCCCTCCCGCACCGATCTCTCTCCCCCAGCTCATCATAGTGCGCCAGCGTTTTATTAAGAAACCATGTTCATGTTTATCAGTGCAGAAATTCTGCCTCATGATTTTGGAGCTCTAAGAATATACTGACCTACATAATGTGCTAATTCATGAGTTTAACATGCACAGTGGTCCAGATGATCTGATTTTCGTTAGCATGGGACGAAGACACAGAGAGGCTGATTGCACTGAGGTTAACTTAGTGTGCACATCACAAAGGAAATTGCTTCATGCTTATCTGTAGTATCCCGTTTTAAAAATCTGCTCCTTGTTCAACAAGTGGTCACTTGTGTGATGTGGGTGTCGCACACTTCCAAGTCATGAAGAGAAGTGAGCTGTGACATCATTGCCTGCTTCCTCAACTTCCAAACGAGCAAGCAAACTACAACCCCAGCGTCGCGCCATGACAGACAGGTGACACGCAACCAGAAGACCAGCGACCAGCCTCCGGTATTTTAATCACGCACACCTGAAATATCGACGCTCACACGGTATATCGATCAGTTCGTTAATACCTTGCGAAGTCTTGTTCCAGTGCAGAAGCGCGGCAGTGTTACCGAGCCGCTCTTTTTAATGGTCTGGATTTAGACTAAATATGTGTACAGGATTTTAGATTTATCCTGCACCCAATCTGCCCTGATCACCACAGAGGGTTTGATCAATCCCACCCACTTCTGTAAAATTTTACATTTTAACAAATCCTGCTTGATTCTGCAGAAAGTTTGACAAATCCTGCCCATTCATGAAAGAATTCTGACCAATCCTGCCAGCTCCAGCTGAAAGTTTAACCGATCATATTCACCCCCCTAAAAAGATTTGACCAATCCCAACCACTTCCACAGAAAGCTTGACCAATCCCAACCACTTCTACAGAAAGTTTGACCAATCCCAACCACTTCTACAGAAAGTTTGACCAATCACAACCACTTCTACAGAAAGTTTGACCAATCACAACCACTTCTACAGAAAGTTTGACCAATCACAACCACTTCTACAGAAAGTTTGACCAATCACAACCACTTCTACAGAAAGTTTGACCAATCCCAACCACTTCTACAGAAAGTTTGACCAATCACAACCACTTCTACAGAAAGTTTGACCAATCACAACCACTTCTACAGAAAGTTTGACCACTCCCAACCACTTCTACAGAAAGCTTGACCAATCCCAACCACTTCTACAGAAAGTTTGACCAATCCCAACCACTTCTACAGAAAGTTTGACCAATCACATCCACTCCTACAGAAAGTTTGACCACTCCTGTCCATTCCTGAACAAATTTCAGGAAAAAAAAAAAAAAAAAATTTGACCAATTCCATCCACTCCTGCAGAAATCCTGACAAATCCCACTTGCTCCTGCAGAAAGGAATTCGAATGACTCCTCCCTTCTCCTGCACAAACTTTGGCAAATCCTGCCTGTTCCCAAAGGAATTCTGGAAAATCCTGCTCACCCCTGCAGAACGTTTGACCAACCTGGATAGTCTGACCAAATCCCACCCACTCCCACAAAAACTTTCACCAATTCCACCCGCTCCTGCCGAACGTTTGACCGATTCGGCGTAACTCCATCTGCTCTCACGCAGACTTCAACCCAAAGGAATTCTGACGGATCTCATTCCGGCTGCGGAACGTTCAGTCCCGCCTGCTCCTGCTGACAGTTTGACCAATCCCGCCCACTCCTGGAGTACGTGTGATGAATCCTGTCTGATCAATCCCACCCTCTTCCGCACTTATCATTTTTGTTTACACCTGCCCGTTATAGCTTGTGATTTCGTGCTTCAGTTCTGACCGACCTAGGAAATTTTATCCTGGGTTCCATGCCTGATGCATTATCTCTAATTGAACCCTTCTTTTGTGTTCATGTTTACCCCATTTAGCCTAGCCCGATTTATGTCCATTTGGCCGTCACATTCTCATGTTCAAGAATTGCTTTGCCCTTCTGGTTTGTTTGCCTGGACTTGATTTAATAAAGCCTTTAACCTTGATCTACGTCCTCCCATCTGCATTCCTGACATCAACAGGGGCGTCCTAAACGCGTTCCCGAAACGATGGAAAGAAGAAGAAACGTCGTCGTTCTTCTGTGTTACGTTTTATAATCCTGCCTGAAGTCTTGGTCTCAGTGTGCAGTTTTAACTTTGCAGTAAAGGTGTTGAAGCCAAATCAGGCAGGTTCAGGTAGCTCAAGATTTCAGTTCTAGGACGTGCTATAAGGTTTGCTTGAAGTTTGACTTGTGCCAGTTTTTTTTTTTCTTTTCCCCAGCATCATTATGAAAGGCAGAAACGCTGAAAAAAGGCGGGAAATAAAGCCCTATGCGCTAACGCAAGGCTTTCACAACTTGCCACGGATGAGAAGAAACGCTTACCTCCGTCTCTGTGGGCTGTGAGCGCGTGGTGGCTCTCACACAGCGGGATGTGGAGCGAACGCTACCTTCAACGAAGCATTACAGGTCCGTGAGTGCGGTGCCGTGTAGACATCCTTATTTGAAATATAGTCAGTGAAGTGGCTGAGCTTTAAGTGGAGGGGTTTCCTAGATGGAGGACGACAGGGAGGACGAGGGAGAGACTTATGGAGCTTGCTTTTAACGCTGGGCTTTTTTTCTCGGTCTCACTCTAATTGCCTCTTTTGTGTCTGTCATTCTTTTGTATTGAGAAGAAAGAAAAAAAAAAAGACAAGGACCGAGTGACTTCAGGATCTGCAGTCTAGTTGCGTCTTCTTGCCTTTTAGAGACTTTGTTCATGGACACAGTGTCAGATCTATTCCGCCACAAATGAGACAGTTCTTGGACAATACCGTGGTGCTGTGGGTTTTTAATAATATTATCTATTTTTTTTTTTATTTGAAGCTTTACCTAGGCGAGTTAAGAACAACGACGGCATCCTGGCAGGACAGTGGAAGGAAATAAACCACGACATGTCAATTATATTGAGTTTGCACTTCGGGTCAAGAGCCGTGATCAGAATGCGGGAAAAGTGTGACTTTAACCGTGGCATGGTCGATGGTACCGATTGAGCCGGTGTGAGTATTTCCGAAACTGCTGACCTCCTGGGATTTTCACACACACACACACACACAACAATCTGTAGAGTTAAACACAGAATGGTGTGAAAAACAAAAAACGTCACCATTTGAGCTACTATAGACTTCCGGGCAGCTCAAACCACTCAATCAACGAAGTGCCTCAGCCTGCAGACCCTCCAGACACATGACGTGTCTGGAGGGTCTGCAGGCTGAGGCACTTCGTTGATTGAGTGGTTTGAGCTGCCCGGAAGTCTATAGTAGCTCAAATGGTGGCGCTTTACAACCGTGGTGAGCAGAAAAGCATGTCAGAACGCACGACACATGAAACCTTGAGGTGGATGGGCCGCCGTTACGAACGTATTGGACTACACGCAGCAGACGACGACGAAGCCGACA
>NC_071284.1:33843343-33863343 GCF_001660625.3 Ictalurus punctatus
CATGTGCTGCAGTGTGTATTCAATAAAAACAAAAAAGCCTGGCAGGAAATGAGAAGGCAGTGTGAGTCTGACAGAAACACACAACTCGCACGTATGAAAAGGGAGTGTGAATCACGTCAGAGCGCCGTGGTCTAGCTCCGCTTCCAGATGAACTCCAGTGAGAAGACGAATCGACTCGCGGCAGGAAGTGAATCAGACGTGCGGTGTGCTTTGGCTTGTTTGGCTTGCGGTGTGTTTCTTGTAGATGGAAATGCAGAAATGCCATGTGTTCTGGATGAACGGAAAGAGAAAATAAACGCTGGACGCAACACACAAACGGCTTTAAAGTAGTTATTTATATATTGATCTATTCATTTATTTAGTGACATTCTGTGTAAAAGAATTCTTTATGTAATGATTCTATGTAATGAGGCCATCACATCGATTTTGTTTTTTATCAAAGAAAAGTGGGCTTCATCACGTTTCTGCCAGTAACTTCATGTAAATCAGGAATATTTTGGTTCATTTTACTGATGTGAGGCTTTTCTCACGTTTTCTATCACCAATTCTATCACTAATCAATGCGAGTGACACATGATCAATGCTTCTGTGTCACATGACCAGGATAATTCTGCTGCTTCTGGGTCACATGACCAGGATAATTCTACTGCTTCTGGGTCACATGACCAGGATAATTCTACTGCTTCTGGGTCACATGACCAGGATAATTCTACTGCTTCTGGGTCACATGACCAGGATAATTCTACTGCTTCTGGGTCACATGACCAGGATAATTCTACTGCTTCTGGGTCACATGACCAGGATAATTCTACTGCTTCTGTGTCACATGACCAGGATAATTCTACTGCTTCTGGGTCACATGACCAGGATAATTCTACTGCTTCTGGGTCACATGACCAGGATAATTCTACTGCTTCTGGGTCACATGACCAGGATAATTCTGTGCTTCTGGGTCACATGACCAGGGTAATTCTGCTGCTTCTGGGTCACATGACCAGGATAATTCTGTGTCTCATGACCAGGATAATTCTACTGCTTCTGGGTCACATGACCAGTTAATTCTGTGTTTCTGTGTCACATGACCAGGATAATTCTACTGCTTCTTCTGGGTCACATGACCAGGATAATTCTACTGCTTCTGGGTCACATGACCAGGATAATTCTGTGCTTCTGGGTCACATGACCAGGATAATTCTACTGCTTCTGGGTCACATGACCAGTTAATTCTGTGCTTCTGGGTCACATGACCAGGATAATTCTACTGCTTCTTCTGGGTCACATGACCAGGATAGTTCTGTTAAGGAATTTAGCTTATTAACATACTGACAGAAAGAACACAATGAGAACAAACCCCAAGCGGGTCTTTATTGTGTGTGTGTGTGTGTGTGTGTGTGTGTGTGTGTGTGTGTGTGTGTGTGTGTGTGTGTACAGTACTCTGTTCCACATCAGTGAGTTGTAGCATCTCTCCAAATCCCTGTAGGCCGAACGACCCACATTCTCTCTCTCTCTCTCTCTCTCTCTCTCTCTCTCTCTCCCCATTTACAACTCTCTTTCTTTGGGCTCATCTCTCTCTCTCTCTCTCTCTCTCTCTCTCTGTTTACCCTCCCTAACTCTCTCTCATTCATTACCCTATCTTTTTTTCACTCTCTGTCTCTCTATTTGGGCCCAAAGAGATGTCTCTGTATCGCTTGTTCACTTTCTTTCCCCCTCGTCCCCATCTCTCTCCCCCTCCTTCTTTGTAATCTCTCGCTCACATTCTCACTCCCCATTTTTACCCTCCCCACCTCTTTCTTATTTATTACCCCACCTTTCTTCCACTCGCCTTTGTCTCTCGCGTTTTATTCCGTCCTCTTGTGTTCTCCTGCCATCTTTCTTTTATTCTTTTCTCTGTCAATTTATTACATCTCTCTCCCCCTTTCTCTCTCTCTCTCTCTCTCTCTCTCTCCCTTGTTCCGTCTCATTGTCCTTTCCCCTTGCTTTCTCTCCATGCAGTATATTGTTGTTCTCATTCCCCATGTTTTCCATCTCTCTTTTTCTCTCACTTCTCCTCCTTTTCACCTCTCCCTTCTCTCTGCCTTCCTTCGTCTCCCTCTTTATTCTGTGTTGTTTTGTCTTATCAACTTCAAGAGAGAGACAAAAGTAAAGCCTCATGAAGGAATCGCCGTTCACAGCTGCTATAAGGAAGGGATAATATCCGGCTAGGTCCGCTTACACGATTTCAACGCCTGCCTTCATGAACCTTTCCTCCACGGAGCGCGTTAAAATGGTGTAATTCGCACCTAGCCGTGGATAACGCTCGTCACTCCCCAGCACTGACAACTTAAATCTGTCATCGATGTTTCCAGTGCAAAATGGTTACCATGGTTACAGCTGTTTATAGGCAGCGCGTTCATCTGACTAAACTGACCCGAACTACCTTCACACCTTCCAGCCAATCAGAATCGAGTACAGAGACAGACCGCGCTGTGATGTAGACGAGAACGGGAAAGCACGACGTGCCGTTTTTAAATAATAACTTGAAAATAATAATAATAATAATAATAAACAACCTAATCATTGGTAAATTTCTGTGGTGTAAAAAGAATAAAACACTTCGCTACGTGCTGCTGTAGGATAATAAACAACTTCGGTAACCTCGGTAACGGTAGCGCCTCTTCCTTATTAATCTTGTTTTGGAGTGTTTTGAATATTTTCTACATGAAGCACTTTTCGTACCTTGATGAGACGCTACGCTCTCAATCTCGCTCACCCTGTAAACACTCGTACTTTATCATCATAATCCGCTCTAACGCATGCTTAAATGAAATCTCCATTTAATCCTGTCTGTGATGTAGACACTGATGCATTATCGTGTGTGTGTGTGTGTGTGTGTGTGTGTAAATAATTCCTTAGATTTATATATAACGCTTTTCTAGGCACTCAAAGTGCTTTACATCGTATAGAGGAGGGGGAGGGGGGGTCTCCTCAACCACCACTAGTGTGTAGCATCCACCTGGATGATGGGATGGAAGCGATAGTGCTCCAGAACTCCCACCACACACCAGATATTAGTGGAGAGGAGAGAGTGATGTAGCTAATTCAGAGGCGGAGCTTATCGATAAGGACCGACGCCAATGAGGATAATTTGGCCCGGACGCCGAGGTTATACGCCTACTCTTTACGAGAAGTGTCCTGGGATTTCTAATGAGCATAAAGAGTCAGGACCCCGGTTTCAAAGTAATAAATTCTAGAACTGATTGGAAACCGGGCTTTTAATTATCATGCAAATCCGTGCAACCAACCACGAGTTACACCTGTCTGAGAAAACTAAGCTCCGCCCACGAGGGCGGCCATATGGTTTAGAAATCTCAACAGGTCTGTGATCATTATTGACTTTCAGACTCTACTGAGTAAGTAAGATACCAAAATTGGTCAAGGTGCATCAGAAAAGCGTAGGACTGGTTCACGACAGTATCGCGCGAACGAACGACGTTTGGAGTGAAAATGTAACGGAGAAAAAGATTTCGGTTCAGTATGAAGTTTTTAGGACTGTACAAAGTGGAAAATGTTAACATTTCAGTAAGTGGCGGTTTTCCCAGACTGCAGCACAGTTTGTATCGTCTCTCTTTCTCGCCACGCTGTGTCCTCTCTCAGCAGCTGGATCTCCAGCAGTTTTTTGGCAGAAGCTCTGAAAGAGGTCACTAACCTCAATCTCTGCACATCCCTCTCTCTCTCTCTCTCTCTCTCTCTCTCTCTCTCTCTCTCTCTCTCTCTCTCTCTCCCCCTCTCTCTCTCTCTCTCTCTCTCTCTCTCTCTCTGTCTCCCTCTCTCTCTCTCTCTCTCTCTCTCTCTCCCCCTCTCTCTCTCTCCCTCTCTCTCTCTGTCTCTCTCTCTCTCTCTCTCTCTCTCTCTCTCCCATCGCAGCATCTCTCTTCACTTTCCTCTGCTGTTTTCAGTTTCTTTCTCTTGACATTCAGGTTAGTATTAATCAGCACAAAAAGGTAGAGTTTTGTGATTCCTTCTTACATTCAGTCACTTTAAATTGTCCAAGAATTAAAAAAAAAAAAACCCATCTCACGGTCCTGCACAGAAGAGGAGAAGCATTAAATCCATCAAAGTCGACGCTACAATAACATCTTTCCTTAAAAATATACATGAACAGGGACAAATAGGAAAAATAAAAAGGTACAAGCACAAAATACATTAAAAAATCCTTTCATTTCCTTTTCTTTCCTTTCCTCTAATCTCATATCCTTTCCTTTTCTTTTCTTTCCTATAATCTCATTCCTCTCCTTTCTTTCCTCTCCTCTCCCCTCATTCCTTTCCTTTCTTTCCTTTCCTATAATCTCATTTCCTTTCCTCTCCTTTCTTTCATTTCCTTTCTTTCATTTCCTTTCTTTCCTTTCCTCTAATCTCATATCCTTTCCTCTCCTTTCTTTCCTCTCCTCTCCCCTCATTCCTTTCCTTTCTTTCCTTTCCTATAATCTCATTCCTCTCCTTTCTTTCCTTTCCTTTCTTTCCTTTCCTATAATCTCATTGCTTTCCTCTCCTTTCTTTCCTTTCCTCTCCTCTCATTCCTCTCCTTTCTTTCCTCTCCTCTCATTCCTTTCCTTTCCTCTCCTCTCATCCCTTTCCTTTCCTTTCCTCTCCTCTCATTCCTTTCCTTTTCTTTCCTCTCCTCTCCTCTCATTCCTTTCCTTTCCTCTCCTCTCATCCCTTTCCTTTCCTTTCCTCTCCTCTCATTCCTTTCCTTTCCTTTCCTTTCCTCTCCTCTCATTCCTTTCCTTTTCTTTCCTCTCCTCTCATCCCTTTCCTTTCCTCTCCTCTCATCCCTTTCCTTTCCTTTCCTCTCCTCTCATTCCTTTCCTCTCCTCTCCTCTCATTCCTTTCCTTTCCTCTCCTCTCATTCCTCTCCTTTCTTTCCTTTCCTTTCTTTCCTTTCCTTTCCTCTCATCCCTTTCCTTTCCTTTCCTCTCCTCTCATCCCTTTCCTTTCCTTTCCTCTCCTCTCATTCCTTTCCTTTCCTCTCCTCTCATTCCTTTCCTTTTCTTTCCTCTCCTCTCCTCTCATTCCTTTCCTCTCCTCTCCTCTCATTCCTTTCCTCTCCTCTCATTCCTTTCCTTTTCTTTCCTCTCCTCTCCTCTCATCCCTTTCCTTTCCTTTCCTCTCCTCTCATCCCTTTCCTTTCCTCTCCTCTCATTCCTCTCCTTTCTTTCCTTTCCTTTCTTTCCTTTCCTTTCCTCTCATTCCTTTCCTTTCCTCTCCTCTCATCCCTTTCCTTTCCTTTCCTCTCCTCTCATCCCTTTCCTTTCCTTTCCTCTCCTCTCATCCCTTTCCTTTCCTTTCCTCTCCTCTCATCCCTTTCCTCTCCTCTCCTCTCATCCCTTTCCTCTCCTCTCCTCTCATTCCTTTCCTTTCCTCTCCTCTCATTCCTTTCCTTTTCTTTCCTCTCCTCTCCTCTCATTCCTTTCCTTTCCTTTCCTTTCCTTTCCTCTCATTCCTCTCCTCTCCTCTCTTCCCTTTCCTCTCCTCTCATTCCTTTCCTTTCCTCTCCTCTCATTCCTTTCCTTTTCTTTCCTCTCCTCTCCTCTCCTCTCATTCCTTTCCTCTCCTCTCCTCTCATTCCTTTCTTTTCCTCTCCTCTCTTTCCTTTCTTTTCCTCTCCTCTCATTCCTCTCCTCTCCTCTCATTCCTTTCCTTTTCTTTCCTCTCCTCTCCTCTCATTCCTTTCTTTTCCTCTCCTCTCTTTCCTTTCTTTTCCTCTCCTCTCATTCCTCTCCTCTCCTCTCATTCCTTTCCTTTTCTTTCCTCTCCTCTCCTCTCATTCCTTTCTTTTCCTCTCCTCTCTTTCCTTTCTTTTCCTCTCCTCTCATTCCTTTCCTTTCCTCTCATTCCTCTCCTCTCCTCTCATTCCTTTCTTTTCCTCTCCTCTCATTCCTTTCCTTTCCTCCTTGTATGATCATATATGCAGAATCAATATATTTCAGAACATATCTGTAGAATCTATTGAAATATTTGAACTTGTCCCATGTCTTTAATAAAATATACAATATGATCGATATTTCTAATATATATTGCCATATAAATAAGGTATATAGTTTTGATTGTGAACGTCTTTCATTGATAATAAAATAAATGTCACGGTAGGTGAAATGCACAGGGGTATATTGGAGTATTGTGTAAAGCTGTGTTTAATAAACGCACAGCTGTCTGATACGCCAGTGTTCATTTCCATCTGGCCTCTTTCCTCTTAAATTAATTCAGGAGAGCTGCAAAGTCTGCAAAGTTGGGTGTGGATTTATGATGCCGTCCTGTCGTTCGTGATATCGTTCTTGGGAATTGGGAATTCACGCTGATATTAAAGTTAAACTCAATCAGCTGTCAGTTGTGCATTTTCATGGCTGTTCTCCTGAGGAAACCCATGAGGAAGTGTATCTCACACAGAGACTGCAACCTGACAGCGTGGAAAGGCTGAAGCTATCGATCTTTTCATCCTACAGGCAAGAGCAGCGTTTCCTTTGTGCTGAAAGGGTTAATACTCATGAATATTCTGCACCAGGGCAATATGAGTGTGACTCTGGGTCATGAATTTTAGCCCCAAGATAAGTGATAAGGCCAGGGTTCAGCTGCACCACCTGATCCCAAATAATGCAGTTAAATATTTTATATTCACTTACATTTGTAAGCAACTCTTTGAATAATTCATTGTCAACTATAAGCGACTCCTTGAGTGATTCACTTACATTTGTAAACTAGTCAAGTGATTCACAAACATCTATAGATGACTCTCTAAGTGATTCACTTACATTTGTAAGCAACTATTTGAGTAATTCATTGTCAACAATAAGTGACTCCTTGAGTGATTCACTTACATTTGTAAACTAGTCAAGTGATTCACATACATCTATAAATGACTCTCTGAGTGATTCGCCTACATTTGTAAGTGAATCTTTAAATGATTCACTGTTATTTGTAAATGACTCCATGAGTCATTCACTGACACTTGTAATCTAATCTAGTGATTTACTTACATTTATAAAGGACTGTCTAAGTCCTTCTGTATTAGAATTCTCAGCTAAGAGACTACGTCTTCCATTTTAAATAATCCAAGGTATTATCAATGGATGGCGATGTTTGGTATGTGTTTTAGTGTGCTGTGTATAATTGATTTCATTTATTAATATTTCTCATTTTTATGTACTTAATAATTTATGTACTTTTATGTACTAAATTATTTATGTACTTCATTTTTATGCAACTCTTTGAATGATTCACCGTTGTTTGTAAATGACTCCTTGAGTGATACACTTAGTAAAATAACTAGTCAAGTGATTCCCATACATTTATAAATGACTCTCTATGTGATTCACTTACATTTGTAAGCAACTCCTCGAGTGATGCACTTACATTTGTAAACTAGTCAAGTGATTCCAATACATTTATAAATGACTCTCTAAGTGATGCACTTACATTTGTAAACTAGTCAAGTGATTCCCATACATTTATAAATGACTCTCTAAGTGATTCACTTACATTTGTAAACTAGTCAAGTGATTCCCATACATTTATAAAGGACTCTCTAAGTGATTCACTTACATTTGTAAGCAACTCCTCGAGTGATGCACTTACATTTATAAACTAGTCAAGTGATTCCCATACATTTATAAAGGACTCTCTAAGTGATTCACTTCCATTTGTAAGCAACTCCTCGAGTGATGCACTTCCATTTGTAAACTAGTCAAGTGATTCCCATACATTTATAAATGACTCTCTAAGTGATTCACTTCCATTTGTAAGCAACTCCTCGAGTGATGCACTTCCATTTGTAAACTAGTCAAGTGATTCCCATACATTTATAAATGACTCTCTAAGTGATTCACTTCCACTTCTAAGCAACTCCTCGAGTGATGCCCTTACATTTGTAAACTAGTCAAGTGATTCCACTACATTTATAAAGGACTCTCTAAGTGATTCAGCCTCGTTGAAGTCTGGATTCTGATTGGTCAGAAAGTACTGATTCATTTTCAGTAGTGCAGCTTTAAATCACGGGTTTATATTAATGCTCTCGTTCTAATACTGTATGTTATTGTCTCTATAGCGACAGCTCATTCACAGGGACCTGTACAGCGGACGCTCCACGTGAAAACAGTTTTCCTGAACGGCTGTTTATAGCTGCTATAACGTAAGCGAGAACAGGAACTACCTTGCTTTGTGGACATTCCACGACATTAAATGTAACTGTGAATGGATGAAAAGTATGACGTGTGATCTTTAATGAATAAAAAGGGTAATCGTTGACAAATTGCCGTGATATATGAGGAATAAAGCGCTTCAGGATGTGCGGTTATGAGAAAAGGATTAACCTCAGTGTGGTAATGGAGACCCGGCTTCATCACACCGCTCTAGAGAGTATTATTCCTTACATACGACGTTCTGTAGTGTTTTTGTGTTCATTCACATTGTGTGAAAATATCAGGGTGAAATATTGTGTTTATGGCAGGACTGAATGTTACTTCTTGTCAGAACTTAGACAAGCCCAGAGAAACTGAGTGTGTGTGTGTGTGTGTGTGTATAGTTGGTGTACATTATATCATATACCACAGCATTCATTAAATTTACATTGCTCTGTGTGAACTGTGAAACACAGTGTGTATTATATTAGATATTTATTATGTATTGATCGCCGTGTTGTTATTCAGGTGAGTTCACACGCCAGTATCGTGATAGAAGGCTGATAAATAATGCAGAGAGGATTTGACGTATGATGTAGCTGTGGCTCGGCTAGGACGTAATGTGTTTGCTTCGGGCATTAAACCCAGCATTTTGTGCGTGCGTGCATGTGTGTGTAAACATGTGTCGAATATACGCAGGTCTATTTGTCATGTAAAAAAAAAAAAGAGCTTGAATTGCGGTTCAAACGCGTTGTTAAATGCCACATAACCCACTGCTGCAGTTTAAAGACTAAATAATCCGCTAAAGGAAACTGCTGGGATTTAAAAAAAAATAAAATAAATAAGAAGTCATTTAAAAACAAAACAAAAACAAATGTGCACAATAAAGTGTTTATTGGGAGAAGTCAACAACGGAAGCAGATAATTACGTGCTTCGGTTTTGACTGTGTGCTAAATAACGTGCCGGTACACGCTATATGGTATAATTATATCATGTCGGCTTCCTATTTAATGAGTTTGCGACACGCTGGAGCAGGAATGTAAAAATATGATTTCTGAAACAAAAATGAACAATAAATCGTTTGTAATCCTCAGTGTCAGATTATACGATGAAGGTCCACTAACGATAGACCCGACGACGTTCTGCGTACATCATCGCTCAGCGTGATCCTGAATCAGGCTCGTGCGGAAAAACCGACCAGAACTTGGTGTGATATTATTAATGCGATACCTGGAGAAACGACACTTCAAAATGCATAGAAGAGGAGTTCAGAGGCACGCATGGCTTGTTATAGACCAGTTCTTTAAAGTGTGCTTTATGTAATACAGATACAGGAAGCTGTCAGATGTGCATCT
The DNA here is from genome assembly GCF_001660625.3 of Ictalurus punctatus. NCBI lineage: Eukaryota > Metazoa > Chordata > Actinopteri > Siluriformes > Ictaluridae > Ictalurus > Ictalurus punctatus. Next base: position 33,852,850 of record NC_071284.1, read on the forward strand.
GATGTTTCTTTTCTGTCCCACGTCGTGTTTGCTCTGTCGCGGTAAACCTGCGATGAGACGTCGAATAAACAATCCGCTCTTCTTCTTCTTTGCCGAAAAAGTACACGGCAAAGCCAGGCTTTGTCCCCACGGTTTATACTAAAATATATCGTGGACGTTAGCTAAATTCTATAAAGAATATAGACATATTCGTATATGAAGAGATGTGAAATGAACATAGTTGCCATTTTCTCTACATTGTTATTTTGTTACTACAGACACTTACATTGATCTCATTCATACATCTGAGCAATTGAGGGATAAGGGTCTTGCTCAAGGGCCCAATAATGGCAGCTTGGCAGTGCTGGGGTCTTGAACTCACGACCTTTCCTCTTGAACGGTAGAATATGATGATGAATGGTCTGTGTTTGGGGGACGTGTCGTACTGCGGGCGGTCCGGATGTCTCGTTAACACCGTCTGGGTTTTTACCGTGCTCGTTCAGCGGCGCTCGCTGTTTCTCATCTGTTACTGTGAGGCGCGTATCGATCTCTGTTCACACCAATCGGTGATCTAACCACGTGAGCGGTGCTGAAATAAACCTCCATGGTCATTATCGACAGCATATGAAGACTGGCTAGGCAGAAATGCTGTTGTGGTTTCAGTAGGTTGCTTTGCTAATTCGCCGAGCTCATGTTCATTCATACATAGCTATGGATCTAGCTACACATCATCCTGAGGGTTCCTTCTACACTGTAGCAGCACTCAGGTATATACAACACGACAAGAAATCAGTACCCAAACATCTAATGCAGAGCTTTCGTGCTGTAAAATCTGAAAATACTGTATCTGGCTAGCTAGTCCAGCTGTGCGGGTTGGACGTTGAGCTGTGAAACGCTGATATCTCCATGGGTTTTGTCTGGAATCATTTGCATATCATTATCATGAAGTGTTTAAAACCGAACACAGCTGATAAATCGGGTCAGGGACGCTCCTCTGTCTACCCTGCCTCAGACACTGGTACTGCTGATTAAGCATTTGCCGGCTGATGCGTACAGGTACGTTCACACATGCTCATCAGTCGCTGTACTACGAAGTCGCCAGTAGGCGTTCCTACTCCTGGTTGCCATAGTGACATTTATCAGTGGGTGGCGCAGCTCGCGTTCCACTTTTGACAACGAACCAGTTTTCTTGCCGCTAAAACGAAACATTTCGGAGCGAGAGCGTTTGTATATAAAATTCACCAGTACGTGTATATATTTATATATGCGTCACGTCCTATGAGATGAAGGAGAAGCAGGATGTGCTCTTTGCCATCGCTGCCATCTGTCTGTCCGGGACCACGGAACAGTTCGGACATCGCAGGCAGCATGGCGGATCACGGATCAGCTGCGTGTCCTACCGTCTTTACTCCCATCGGTGGCCGCTGCACCAATTTGCACCAGATTTGCATAAATGTACATTTTTGTCATCTTTGTTGCATCGCTGGACACGCCCACACCTAGTCGCCAACGGTCGCTGTCGCTCGTGTCACCAGAAGTCTGCTTTATTTTGAAAAGTACTTTATTTATTTAATTATTTAATTCTACTCAAAAAGTACTGCTGAAGTACTTGAACCATGTACTCACGTACTGTGACGAGAGTACTTGTAATTCATATATATATATATATATATATATATATATATATATATATATATATATATATATATATATATAAATCCCTGTTTATATAACCCTACTGTTGATAGACGAACACCCGAGGCTGACGCTGATGTTTGAGACAGGAGAAGAAGTAAAGGCGCCCTGTTCTGAGAAGAAGGTTAGCAAGGATTTTGGTGATATAGAGAACCTTTCAAACGATGTTACCCCCCCCCCCCTCCCCCCCCGATTGTCCTGTCATTTTGCAGTGAGAAAGGTTACTCTCTCCAGAGCTTAGCAAACAAACAAACAAACAAACAAACAAACAAACAAACAAACCCCCTTAAAAATAACCCCAACAGTACAAAACAACACAATTTATCTTTTCATTTTTCTTCTTAGCTGTACGCCATCATTAATGACTGGATGGTTAAACATAACCGGACGCTCTAATGCTGATGAAGTTTTTTTCCCGTACACATTCAGGCATTAATAATCAGACAGTAAGTGGGTGGAAAGTTCAAGGCTTTCTTAGCCATGGTTCAAATATAAGCGCTGGGGTTATAGTAATGCTTTCGTCAGATCTTCAAGAACAGGCAGTTCATGTGGATGAAATTATACCTGGAAGGATGCGTTGTGCAGATATAAATCTTCACCGATTACCCTTTTTCTCTTTATAATATTTCTGCTCGGATTGGTTTATTTTTTGGGGGGGAGATTACAAAAAGCAATAATCTACAGCAATGATCATCAGCTGGAAATTGTAAGAGCGCTCGAGGGCACAGATGGAAGAGATAAGACGCGTAGAGAACCCCATGGCTGAGTGACAACACCATGACGTCTTTAATGTGTGGAGGGAAGCGTTTCCAATGAACTGCTAGGATTACATATCGTGTGTCGTGGAAATGTCTTTCGAATTGTGATGCCATATTTTGGTCATATTTATGAAGCTCTAAAAGCCATTGCAGGATCACCAGGTAACCTGTAGAACTCCATAAACTGTGTTCAACCTTTTTTTAAAATTTTTTTTACCCTGTTTCTTATTGGCTAAGTTTGATTAGGGTTTGGCCTGGCCAACATGATTGGTTGAAAAAAGAAAAGGAGGAGGAGGAGTATGTTTTTTTTTTTATAAAGGCGGGAAAAGAGCAATAGATCATTTTTAATTGGCTGGGGGAGATGGATGAGAATGTTGGGGGAAAGAATAAACTAGCCAGCTCATGCTAAGTAACTAGTTTTGTCTTTTTCCCATTCTCCCTGCTGTTTAAGGCTAAAAGACCTTCAGTGGATCACTGGATCCCCTGTGATCTACTGCGGCCATATCCTGGAACAAGATGTTCTTCTGATTACAAGGACTGGTGAGATCACTTCTTTGATGATGAACGATTTTGTGAGAAATGCAGAAATGTGGTTGGAATTTTTTTGGAGACTTATTATTATTTTTTTTTGCGTACTTGGTTTGGACCAGACCGTTATTATAACACCTTTAAGATTCATTCACAAGCTCGATGCAGTAAAGTTCTGTTTTGTGAGGACTTTCAGGCAAGATTTTGTTTGTTATTGTCGTTTTTATGTGCTGAGTATATAAACTGGGTTTGTGTTGTACAATTTTTGCCCTTAAAATAGCATTAATTTTTTTTTTTTTTTTTTTTGTCTATCAACCAATATTATAAACAAGTGTTCTACAGATCGGTTGTTTCATCATAAATATGGGTCGCTTTATAACTATAATTTGCTTTGTTCACTCTCACTCTTTATCTGGAAAGCTTAGATTTCCAGGACATACCTAGAAGGTCTCAGTTTGCTTGAAGGCTACATGGGAAGCATCCATTTTCAGTGAATCACAATATCAAATATCTCACTGTGATATTGAGCTGTTTGTTCATTTAACACGCTGTTTTTGGTGGACAGCACGGCCTGCTGGAAATCTCCGTTGAATCCATATAAATACACCGCCGATCGAACTTCTATAACAGGAAAGTACGGTACGCTCTGATGTAATGTGAGCACGCATTAATGCCCACTGGATGAAGGCTTTTAATCCGTCGTTGTGGGTCCTGCCTGGATGAACGTGCGTCATTGGGAGTCAGTGGGTATACGGACAGGTGGGATTTGCATAGAAAAATAAATAACTCCACACTTCACTTCGTTTGTCCTGCCTGGATACACGCCTTCTTCATGTGATGGTTTGGGAGACGTTTCGAATGGAAAGGGAAAAGGTCAACATTCTATAAGTGCTTTAAGTAAGTAGAGAGAAACAAGAGATGCAGGGACACCTGAGAAGAACAAAGTGCTCTCGAGGAACCTGTCTGAAGAGAACGTGTTTAAAGAGAAGAAGTCTATCGGCCGTCTTGTATTGCCTGACGGACACGGAGCAGCCGAGTCTGGGTGTACGGAGAACTGAAGAACGTTGCTCGATAGGCAAACATTTTTAATGTCAAACAGTTCCACATAGACTTTCTCCAGCAGATAAAACATTTTGGTCTTGTTTAAACACTGGTCTCTGGGCAAGCTTCAGCAGGGCATCTTATTGACCCCGATGAAGTGGAAACAGCTGCAAGTACAGGACTTACTTGAAGATCAGAGAGAACCGTGCGATACATATTGAAGAAACTGAATGCTTTATTCCACACATCATTATTGATGCACATGAACAGCTGGAGTGAAGACTCGGGTTCATCTGTATGCGACTCTTGCTGATGTTTCGGATGATGACTGAGCAGGTCAACTCCTCTTCTATCCTTCCGAGACAAGAACAACTGTATAATCCTGGGATTACATCTGGACTTCCTACGGAACTTGAAGGAAGAGTGGAGAGCCCATCTTTCTGTACCTGTAACTCACTTCCCATCATAGAAGTTACTGTATAAAAGTCTTTTTCCAAAGTGATCTGGTGACTATTTTACAATAACAACTATTGCTATATTGTTTGAATGCAAACTGACATACAATATTCTGTGACTGACCCGACTCGCCGGTCTTTCACTGCCTCTGTGGCTCATTTCTCTTTTTGTCATGTCAGACAGAATTGTTCCTCGCTTTGGTTGATCCTTTTTCAAACGAAAAATGATTCTTATTGGGAGCATTGCAGATTTATCACTGTTGAATTTATTTATTTTTTCCCCGTAAAAACAAGTAGTCATTAACCGAAGCAGAAGGTTAAGAGGTTTAAGCTTGTATAAGACTTTAGTGGAGTCACAGATCAGACGTGAATGCGAGTTTCATCTACTGAACACGAATGCATTCACGCTCGAAAAGGTTCTTGGTTTGTTCTGTTTGTCGGGATGATGGTGACACGCTTTATTTACTGACAAACAATTCATCCAACACCAATCCATTGTTTTTCCTGTTGCTGTAAATGCTGGAAAGTGTGTGTGTGTGTGTGTGGGAGGGTTCATGGTGAGTGTGTTTGGTGGTGAGCGTTTCTGGTACTTTCCTTCTATGTGTTCTTGCAGGTCGGAGTAGTATGGTGTGTTGTACGGAGACACTGTCCTTATCACTATACCAAGGCCTCTCTGCAAATGTCAATTGAAGATTATAATGATGATGATAACGAGTATTTATTAATCACGTATACATTACAGCAGAGTGAAATTCTTTTCTTCACATACCCCTGCATGTCAGGAAGTTGCGGTCAGAGCACAGGGTCAGCCATGATACAGCGCCCCCTAGAGCAGAGAGGGTTAAGGGTCTTGCTCAAGGGCCCAACAGGGGCAGCTTGGCAGAGCTGGGGCTTGAACCCCCGACCTTCCGTACTTGCTGTTGGCAGGAACAGTGGTCACCAATCCTTGTCTGGGAGATCTACATTCCTGAAAATTTCCCTTCCAACCCTGACTGAATTCACTTAATCACCGAGCTGGATTCTTCAGGAAGCTAGCGCAGGATTGCTGAACAATGCTTTATGAGGCAAGCGTACTTGCTTCTAGAGTCTTTATCGCTCCTTTTGCGTTAAACACATGAGAAAATCCTTCCTGCTTTCTGCCTCTACTGCAACCTGTGCTCTTTGAACGTTGGGACGTCGGGCACAAGAAGGTAGCGTGCCCATATGGCAGCAAAAGTTTCTGGGAACACATCTGAAAGAGCTGCAGAGCAGAATAAAATCACAAAACTCACAGGTTTCCAATGGAGACATAACCCTGGGTTATTACTGAGGATCTGACAGATTCGACAGACTTAAAGAGAGAAAAAACAAAACATTTCAGAGATATGAAAAAGAAAATACGGTTTCAAAAAGAGTCAGACAACTGAATCCAGTGTGACGGTGAGAAGTAGCGTACTGAGAACTAAAGGAAGTGATAAAAGTGCAACCAAGCAAGGTTTGCATGCTCTGCTGATAATTTCACGCTAACATGCGGTTTTATCACGACTGCTTTTAAAGAACTGGAGACCGGTGTCACCTTATGGATTTCTATTCATCAAGAATAAAAACGACTGACTATGTTGACTACAAATACCTTTATTTTCTTCTGTTTTTCAAGCCTTTAGGATTGGAGAAAAGTTTTTAAATACAGGCTTGCATGAATGAATGTGTGTATATATATATGTGTGTGATTGATTGATTAGTATCCCATCTGGTATGAATTCTCTCACCTTGTTCTCCGCATCCACCGCATTAAGCGTTCCCGTAGATGAATGAATTTTCATGATCAGAAAATGCATATTTACACTTAAGCCCCACACACCGAACGCGCTTACTTGAAGGAATAATTAACATTTAAACGTATACACTCGCGTAGAAAGGTGCTAATTAAATCAAGTGCTTTTAAATGCTTCCTATCAACGAATCCATCAAAGGACGTCTAATGAATCGGAAAAAGAAGAAACCTTCGCTCTGTGCAGCCTAGACGTCTTTCACACGCCTCCAGATTTTAAACTGTTTGGAAGGATAGGAATGTTTTCAGGTCGCGGGTCATAGCGACATCTGATATTCACGACAGGATGTCAATCAAGACTCGGGAAGACGCGCTGTGCATCGAGAGGATGTGATAAATATTCAGTAGCACATGTTCGGGAGACGTGCCGTGGCTCACGATGTGGTTCTACAACATAAACAGCAATGTAAAGCACGTTACTGCATGCTGCTTGGTTAGTGTATTCGCCTGCTGAAGGGATTAGCTGTGAGCGTTGCGTGGTTATGCTAACGTATGCTACATCTCTTCTCAGACACTGTGTGCTATATTCTCATACTACATTTACATTTATTCACTTAGCAGGCGCTTTTATCCAAAGCGACTTACAAATGAGAAAAATACAAGCAAAGCGATATATCAAGTAGAGAACAATACAAGAAGTGCTACCGTACGAGATCCGTTAATTGAATTCCAGAAGAAGCAAAGTGCAGAGTAGAGGTGTAAGTGCAATTTTTATTATGAGTTGGTTAGGTGTTCATGGAAGAGGTGGGTCTTTAGCTGTTTTTTGAAGATGGTGAGAGATTCTGCGGTCCGGATTGAGATCGGAAGTGCATTCCACCACTGAGGAACAGTTAGCGTGAAGGTTCTGGAAAGGGACCTTGCGCCATGCTGAGTTGGAGCTGCTAAACGTCGGTCGCTAATCGATCGCAGATTGCGAGAGGGAACGTAGGCCTTCAGGAGAGAGTTGAGGTAGGAGGGTGCTGTTCCTGACAAGGTCTTGTAGGTGAGCATCAAGGCCTTGAACTTGATGCGGGCAGCTACAGGAAGCCAGTGGAGGGAGATGAAGAGGGGTGTGACATGGGTTCTCTTGGACTGGTTGAAGACGAGGCACGCTGCAGCATTCTGAATCATCTCAAGGGGTTTGATGGAGCTGGCTGGGAGGCCTGAAAGCAGTGAGTTGCAGTAGTCCAGTTTAGAGATAACAAGAGCCTGGACTAGTATCTGTGTAGCCTGTTCGGTGATGTAGGGTCGGATTTTCTTGATGTTGTAAAGGATGAACCTACAGGACCTTGCAGTTGATGAGATGTGGTCTGCAAAGGTCAAGCCGTCATCAAGAATCACCCCAAGGTTCCTGGCCATCCTGGTTGGCATGAGTGTGAGTGAGCCGAGCTGTACAGTGAGGTTGTGGTTGATTGAGGGACAGGCTGGGATCACGAGAAGCTCAGATTGTGCCAGGTTAAGCTTAAGATGGTTTTCCTTCATCCAGACCGAGATGTCCGAAAGGCAAGCAGAGATGCGTGCAGAGACGGATGGAACGTCAGGCTGGAAGGACAAATGGAGCTGGGTGTCATCAGCATAGCAATGATATGAGAAGCCATGAGACTCAATCACCTGCCCTAGAGATGTAGTGTAGATAGAAAAGAGGAGTGGACCCAGAACTGACCCCTGTAGAACGCCAGTTGTGAGTTGCTGAGTTTCATAAATACCTCCCCTCCATGATATACTATACTCTATACTCCGTGTAGTTTTGGCTGAGAGATTTTTGGATGGAGAAAATATTCAAGATTAAACTGGGAGGGAAATAAGCCTTCAGTAACTTCATCACACTGGTGATTATTTTACTATAAAAGCACAACAGTGTTTTATTTCGTATATCATATCCACGTTCTGGTACATTGAGAAAACGTGTCGTCGGTTAGATTTAAGAAAATATATCGCGTATGGTTTATATAAAAATATGATGTTTCTCATCAAAACATGATTTTCATTGCTTACGCTAAAATGAATTTAAACAAGTTTCTAATTACAAGATTGAATTATGTAAAGTGGGCGTGATCAAGTCACATCGTGTTAACATAAACCAGTGGCGTTATGATGAAATCTTGAGATGTCGGTACTGACAGGTACTATAACTATAGTGTTTAAATGACCCTGATTAAAGCGTGTGGTAGAATAGCGCAGCGGTAACGTGCCTGTTAAAGAATACCAGTAAGCTCGGTTTGGTCTCAGCTCAGGTGAGAGGGCGGAGTTTAATTTTATTCAGGGCATTGAAAATATAAAACTAAATCATGTTCATGTAACTCAATCCATTTCACGTGGAACCGATGTACGCGTTTGAACTAAGCAAATGAAACGAGCTTTTTTTCCCCTCTGGTCTAAATGTTCAAACGAAACAAGGTTAGATTTTCCTTTTTATTTATTTATTTATTTATTAATGCTCAGATACGATCACGCTGTATTGATCTCAGGACACTGACATGTCTCAGCAATTCTGAGCAAACCAAGGCCAGGATAAAATGGAATTATGGACGGATTATGCTAAACCTTATAGATGTAACGCATGTCTAAAACATGAGCACTGCACAAAAGGCTATATATATATATATATATATATATATATATATATATATATATATATATAGCCTTATATATATATATTTTGTGTATATATATAGTGACGAGACTCTCAATCGCTTGCTAATTAAAGCAGATATCTCAGCTATTCAAATCTCGATGAAAGGTGATTTGTTACTGTGTAGAAGTCGCATAGCACTTTCAAAAAATGTTGTTTTTTTCCTCTTCATTTTAGCCAAAAACTTTCTAAGAAATAAAGTAAAATCGATATATTTATTTCACCTCAGAATCCTGGAAGCGGTTGGTGAAAGACATCAATTAATGAACAGCTCTGCGGAATCGATTCTTTCCACCCTTACACACACACACACACACACACACACACACACACACACACACACACACACACACACACACACACACACACACACACACACACACACACACACACACAAAAGAACATGTTGCTATGCAGGAAAAAAGAAAGTTGTAATATAATAGGCAGTAAAACTCATTAGTGTGGGCCAGGTGCTGTTTATTACTGTGTTCAATAGTACACACACACACACACACACACACACACACAATATTTGAAACTGCAGATCTAAAGTGTTGTGGATAAACAATTCTGACATCTTCAAAGGCATCGCAGAGAAAAACCAGACAGCAGGATGACTTCATTCTCTTTCTTTCTTTAAAAATGTATTTTTTTAAACATTTTTTTTCTGATAATGTTGAAGGAGATAAACACGACCCGATGTTCATCGCAGTCAGACTCGTCAAAGCCAAAGCTCCTTTTTCTCCCTGTGAAGGCACACACACACACACACACACACACACACACACACACACACACACACACACACACACACACACACACACACACACACACACACACACACACACACACACACTGCATGTTCTCTCTGATTTTAGTTTTCTCTCTCATCTCTGCATCAGCTGATCAATATCACACAGAGAGTGAATGATGGATAAAGAAGGAGATGAAAGATGAGAGTGAGGGAACTTGGAAACTCAGGACGTGTGACTGTTTGAACGTGTGTGTGTGTGTGTGAACGTGTGTTTGCATTGTGAATGAAAAGGATCAGAGCTTCTGGAGAGAGAATTTCACATTGTGTGTAGAGTAAAGAGATGGAGTCAAATGCTCATTTAAGCCGTACCGCGAGATCCTCACTCAGTACGTTTACACGGACGACGATAATCCGATATGAACCCGATTCAGACGATACTCTGATTAAGAAACTAGAACGTAAACAGAGATTATCGATGACCTTAATCCCATTAAAGTCACACTCGAAGTAAACACAGATGGAATTAAGGCGTGTGGAGTATTCCTGTTTTAGACGCGTTATCGACGTGCGTTAGACACGTACACACCTTAATCACACTATTAACGTCGTGTGGGAGTTTCCACCGCATTGTGAGACAGGACACGTACACACACGGCAGCGCTCGACCGTTTGACGGAGAACAGGAGAGCACGGCTGTGTCCCAAACCGTGTACTTACCTACTGTATAGCAGGAGAAATACATGTATTTATGTAAGGACACGGTTTGGGACGCAGCCCACGGCTTCAAGCACTCGTCTATTTGCACGTACAGCACGACAAATAATTACCTGCACTTAAAACTTTCATAAAATTTAAAATAAACT
>NC_071284.1:33865843-33888343 GCF_001660625.3 Ictalurus punctatus
CTGTTTTGTGCCAATGGCACAAAATGTAATGTTTATAAGCGGAGCACAAAGAAACTTTAAAAGATATTTAGAAACTTTTTTTCCTGCAACACTGATCTCAAAAATGGCCCTGAAATTCAGCACTGTGAATCGTTCTGATCTGTCTCCTCTGATGAAGTTCATATTTTACCTCCTTGGCTCCCTGCCACTCAGATGCCCAGCCTGGCATAAACAGCAATTACAGCATTAATGAAGAGCTGAAGATACAGAGATCCCGGGCGTTGAGGCTGAAAACGGGCAGCGAAAGCCAGTCAAATCACTCCCACTGATATCCTGCTACAGTTTCACTGGTTCACCCCCAACTCTGCCCCCCCCCTCCAAAAAAAGTTTTGACATTCAGAGAAAAGAAACCGCAAAAGAACAACCGTCAGCGCTTCTTCTCCTCCGAGGGTCTTGCGGGAACGCGGAATAATGCATGAAGAACCGAGATGATGGCCTGAACATCCAGACAGGATCATTACTCATCTCCTGTTTGGTGGCTGGGGAACAGGTGATGTGAGATTTGGCAAACTCAAATCGATTAATCCACCCTACTGTAGACATGTGGAGAGTTGCACATTTTAAAGTTCATGTGATTTTTGGGAAATCGCCAGGTTTTTTTGGATGCCCGTAACCTCAACCAGTTTAAAATGTGAATTTGTTCTTTTTTTCCCACTCCTTTTCGGCTTGTGGTAATTTTTCAGCATTTATGCAGAGACAAGAAACAATAAATCTACACACGCTGAGCCCGTTTTTTGCCTCGGATTGTTTTTGCCTCAGAGACGTTTTGGATTACGTACTGCTGAGCGTATGCAAGTGTTTTGTTTTGTTTTGACGCTCCTTGCTGGAAGCATGGAAAAACCCCCGCTGAATACAGCATCGGTCTTTCTTTACCAGTATCTTATCTTTGTGCTTGCACACTCTCAGGGGGAAAAACGTTGCAGTGTTCTGGGATGAGTAAGGGTTGCTATCCTCTTAAATGGGATCTACTAAATGGGATAAGAAAAGCCTTGGTTTTAGAGGCAGTGGTAGATTAATGGTTAAGATGTTGGACTACTGATTGGAAGATCATGAGTTCAAATCCCATCACTGCCAAGCTGTCACTGTTGGGCTCTTGAGCAAGGCCCTTAACCCTCAATTGCTCAGTTGTATAAATGAGATCAATGTAAGTCGCTCTGGATAAGGGCGTCTGCCAAATGCCAAAAATAAAAAAAAATAAAAAAATAAAGGGTTCCCCAGTAAGAGCAAACTTTCCACCCATTTTTCTGTACCACTTATCCTACACAGGGTTAAAGGGAGCCTGGAGCCTATCCACGGGTACTAGGGGCACACGGGGAAGACATCATAGACGGAGTGCCAACCCATTGCAGGGTCCAATCGCACACCCATTCACCCACTATGGAGAATTTGGAAATGCCAATCAACCAACAATACATGTCTTTGGACTGGGGAAGGAAACTAGAGTACCTGGAGGAAACCCCCAACACACGGGGAGAACATGCAGGCGCCGCACACACACGGCAGACGTGGGAATCAAACCCCCGACCCCGGGGGTGCGAGGCAAACCAGTAACGGCTCTAGACAAAGCGGCAATCATTATTAAATTCTGTGGTTACAACGGATCTCATCAAAATACCAATGATTTTCTCTATTGGACTAAACACAAACATGGTCTCACACTTGCCAATTTGTACCAATTTACACAATTTAAGTCCTTAGACCTTTCACTTATTACTACATTTGTATAAAATCCAACCACATCTTCCTCGCCTGGTTTACATTAATAGGAATTCCTCATGACGGTATGCTGGAACTTGGCACATGCTTTGAAGGGTTCTTTTAATTTGAAGACCACCTTACCAACCTGCATTCTCGCACAACGTGTAGATTCTTAACATTCCAGAGCCAGTTAACGTTCCCTGTTTTCACGGAATCCTGTGGAAACGTTCTTCATCAAGACGTACAGATAGCCACGGGAACCTTATGAACTTGTCCTTGGAGGAAAGAGACTAATAGACCTCAGTCATTGGCCCAAACAAGACCATCCTTGGGGTTTATGTGTTTAGGATTGAAATCTTCAGTGTCATAAAAATAGGATGGAACTTCGGAAAGGTTCCCCCCAAAACTGGCTCCTCCCCTTCTGGAGAAACTACGCATGGAGTTCCACCTTTTTCCAACAACTGCTACCTAAAAATCTTCAATGGGGGTTCTGGCTGTTTAGTGCAAAGCAGAACCTGTCCAGAACCTGTCCAGAACCTCTGGATCTCTGGATTCTAGCTGTATACACTGGCTAAATATTTATATGGCAATACTGAGAATTGCAGCAGTTCAGTGTGTGTGTATATATATATATATATATTTTTAATGATATGAATATTAAATGTATAGAAACGTGTATAAACAACACATACTGCACCTTTAACACTGATTGAAAAAACAACTTGTCTACAGTAAGCAAAATAACAAATTGAGATGTGCGCGATAATCTCTTAATCTCTTTCACTTACATTAATTTAATTCGATCTTCTCTTCTCTATGTGTCTTCTCTCTCTCTTAAATGAAAGCAATCTCTCTTTTTTAGCTCTCTCTCCATCTCTCTCTCATTCTTACTCTCTCCTCCTCTCTTTCACTCACACAGTTTGTCTTCTTTACTTGCTTGCTTTCTTTCTTTCTTACACCCACATAGGTATGTGCACCTTCTCCGTGTTCTCTACTCTCACTGACACACACAATCAGTCGACAGACACACACTCGCACCCTCAGGGGAAATTGCTAGTGGTTTCATTGTGTTGTGGGTGTGCTATTTGGCTTTCATAAGGTTGCCAGCTGTCAGGAGATGAACTTATATTACGCACAGCCATACTAGAACCAAACCACCAACGACTCATGCACCCACATCTTTATTTAAATAGACCGTGTGTGTGTGTGTGTGTGTGTGTGTGTGTGTGTGTTCTGCTAGGTGTCTAGGTGCAACAGTGTTCTTTTTCACTTCAGATAAGCAAACCTGGCCTTGTAAGTGATTCATTACCCAACCTTAAATTTTCACATTGCCAGGAGGTAGAGCCAAGGAGAGGCAAGAGGTAGCCATTGCCCCCCCTTAGCGGGAAATGTGAATCCCTACTTATATGGAACGAGACAATGATCAACAGTGAAGAAGCATGATCAGAATAGCAACAAACTAATTTTGTCAAATGCTACTGAAAACAAAAGTGGCCTGCCTGGTCTATGTGACAAAACCACGCAATAACCAATCAAAATCACCCAATGGTCAATTCAAACCGCCCAGGAACCAGTCAAAACTTCCAGATAACCAATCAAAACCACCAAGGAACCTGTCAAAACTTCCAGATAACCAATCAAAACCACCCAGTAACCAGTCAAAACCTCCAGATATCCAATCAAAACCACCCAGTAACCAGTCAAAACCTCCAGATAACCAATCAAAACCGCTCAGGAACCAGTCAAAACTTCCAGATAACCAATCAAAACCGCCAAGGAACCAGTCAAAACTTCCAGTAACCAATCAAAACCACCCAGTAACCAGTCAAAACTTCCAGATAACCAATCAAAACCACCCAGTAACCAGTCAAAACTTCCAGATAACCAATCAAAACCACCCAGTAACCAGTCAAAACTTCCAGATAACCAATCAAAACCACCCAGTAACCAGTCAAAACTTCCAGATAACCAATCAAAACCACCAAGGAACCTGTCAAAACTTCCAGATAATCAATCAAAACCACCCAGTAACCAGTCAAAACTTCCAGATAACCAATCAAAACCGCCCAGTAACCAGTCAAAACTTCCAGATAACCAATCAAAACCACCCAGTAACCAGTCAAAACTTCCAGATAACCAATCAAAACCACCAAGGAACCTGTCAAAACTTCCAGATAATCAATCAAAACCACCCAGTAACCAGTCAAAACTTCCAGATAACCAATCAAAACCGCCCAGTAACCAGTCAAAACTACCAGATAACCAATCAACACTAACCAATGTGAAATGCTCTCTGACTGCAAATTCAACGAGTTTGCATCTTTTTTTCAAGAAAAACAAATGTATGACATTAGAATGGCGATCAGCTCGTCCTCATGTTGCACTGAAGTTAGACAGCACCCACCACGACATCTTCACAACTATGTTAATATGTCTACTTTTGAGGAAATTCATGCCAACTCTAGAAGAAACAGTACGGCAGCTTAAAACATCAACCCACTGTCTCGACACTCTCCCTACATCCTTTTTCAAAAATGTTTTCAAAAAAAGTGTTTAGAAAAAGATCTCTTAGACATAGTAAATGCCTCACTCCTCTCAGGCGCTTGTTAAACACAGTTGTTAGGCCCCTGCTGAAAAAGAGCAATCTGGATAACACGGTTTTAAACAACTATAGACCAATCTTCCTTTCACAGGCAAGATCATTGAAAAGGTTGCTTCCAATCAGCTGAACCGATTTCTAGCCTCAATTTGTTGTTTGGGACAATTTCCGATCTGGTTTCCGGCAGCATCACGGCACAGAGACGGCACTCGTAAAGATAACTAATGATATTCGGTTAAATACTGATTCAGGCTGGTATTATTGGATCACAGTGCTGATTTTGACACCATCGAAAATTATATACTCCTAGACAGACTGGAAAACTGGGTAGGGCTCTCTGGGACAATCCTTGGCTGGTTCAGGTCATATCTATAAGGGATGTGTTTTTATGTGAAAATAGGCAGCTATGAATCTAAGTGGACGTCCATGGCGTATGGAGTCCCACAAGGCTCAATCCTTGGACCGCTGCTGTTCAACCTGTATATGCTCCCACTAGGCCAAATTTACAAAGAGGAACCAAACTGCATACCATAGCTATACAGACGACATCCAGATCTACCTAACCCCGTCACCTAATGATTACCACCCCATAGACTTCCTGTGCCAGTCCCTTGATGAAATGAGCAGCTAAACAAAGACAAAACAGAAGCCGTTGTATATGGAAACAAAGATGAACGTCTCAAGTTGAACGTGTATCTTGACTCCCGGGGTCTGAAGACAAAATAAATCAAGCCAGGAACCTTGGTGTCATTTTGGGGTCTGGTCTAAGTTTCAGTAGTCAAGTGAAAGCGATAACCAAATCTGCCTGCTATCACCTCAAAAATATAGCGAGAAGCAGGTGTTTCATTTCCAGTCGAGACTTAGAGAAACGTGCTCATGCATTCATTACCAGCAGGATGGATTACCGCAATGGACTTCTCACCCGTCTTCCCAAAAAGACCATAAGACAGTTGCGGCTCATGCAGAATGCTGCTGCCGGGGTTCTCACCCCAACCAAAAACTCTGAGCAGATTACTCCAGTACTCCGGTCTTTAACCTGGCTTCCACTTGCATTCAGAATGGATTTTAAAGTACTAATACAAGTTTATAAATCATTACACGGCCTATGACCTACATATCTGTATGACCCATTACAGATATGTTTACTGAACATAAACCGAACAGGCGTCTCAGATCATTAGGATCAGGTCAGTTAGAAATACCTTTGAGGGTTCACTCAAAACAAGGTGAGATGCTTTAGCATTTAGCTCTCATGCCACCGTGGCTGGAAGCAGCGTCCGTAAGAAATAAGACATGCTCAAACTCTGGCCACATTTAAAACCAGACTGAAAGCACATCGGTTTAGCCTCGCATTTACTGACTGAACACTACGCTGCACGCTTCTGATTGATCTAGATCATTTTAGCTCTGTAACTTTCCCCCTTTTTACCCATGACATTTTAAAAATTCTTTTATAGGAACCACCCAGTGACCAACGAAACCGCCCAATAACCGAACGGAACGGTAAGAATAGAAGCGCTTCAGGTTGATGTTGATGCTAATGGTTATAGAATGCTTAAGCTACTAGCAGGGCTAGAGTGCTCGAGTGCTGTGGTATAACATAAACGATTTGTTGGTTTTAAAAAAAGACACTAGAATGCATATTTTTTTGACAGTGACATCGTTAGGCCACGCCCCTGTGCTTCAAGGCAACAAGAAATGAAGTAGATCTTTTGAACGTGCTTTATAGGTACGAATTAATGATCCAGGAGCCTGTTGAACACACACTTCATCCATAAAAGTGCAGAAATTGTGTGTAAAAACGACCGAGCGGATCATCCATCTAGTTTACTGCATATAGCACAGAAGCCAAATGTTCCTCCGATAGCTTTGCCGAGCACAATATAGGTTTATATGGCATCCTCTTACATAATCAGTCTTTTATAACGGCTAAATCAATTGAACACACACACACACACGCTCACACACACACTCTGATTGCTCTGTGCTTTGAGAGTATAACCCATTCGGAGATAAGTCCCATCCTCCCCTCGAGGCCGACCTTTTAAAAGTCATCATCATTTCATTATGGTTATTATTCATTTCGGTAATGGCAGCCCCTGCAGAAAGAACATGGCAATAACTTAATAGTGTCATAATATTCCCTCACCACGATCCCAAAAAAGGACCAAAACAAACAGACTGTGTTAATGAGACACAGCCGAAACCTGTTCCCGAGTCTCCCCCGACCATCGCTGCTGTGACGACTCCTTCACCGGCTGCGTCAGTAGTAATAGCTTTAGAAAAATCCACAAATCAACCTTGTAATAAGATAAAAGTGGACTCTGTTAAAAGAACCTTTTTGTTTCATGTGGAGATTTCTTCCTCTTTTTTCTGCTGGACTTTCTCCTTTTCGGGCGCACGGTGGCTTAGTGGTGAGCACGTTCGCCTCACACCTCCAGGGTCGGGGGTTTGATTCCCACTGTGGCCCTGTGTGTGCGGAGTTTGTGTGTTCTCCCCGTGCTGTGGGGGTTTCTTCCGGGTACTCTGGTTTGGTTTCCTTGGCTGATTGGTGTGTCTGTAGTGTATGAATGTGAGTGTGCCCTGTGATGGACTGGCACCCTGTCCAGGGTGTACCCCGCCTTGTGCCCCATGCTCCCTGGGATAGGCTCCAGGTTCCCCTGTGACCCTGAAGAAGGAGTAAGTGGTAGAAGATGGATGGATGGATGGATGGACTTTCTCCATTTCTTCTTTTTTTTTGTTGGACTTTCTCCATTTCTTTCTGGACTTACTTCATTTCTCCATCACTTTTCCAGCCTTTTGTCCCAACTTTTTTGAGACGTGTCGCAGCCATCAAATTCAAAATGACATAATTTTTTCCTTAACACTGTACATTTCCTCAGCTTGAACATTTGATATGTTTTCTATGTTCCATTGTGAATAACATTGGGGCTTGTGAGATTTACAAATCTATTGCATTCTGTTTTTATTTCCATTTCACACAGTGTCCCAACTTTTTTGGAATTGGGGTTATAATTTGGCCAGAATTCAAAAGATAAACAAATCAGATCTGCGCTTCCAACATTTCATATAGAACCGAGTAAGTGTTGATGTTGGATCTGTAATTGTCTTTTAAACCTGGACAGGAAATGAGAATACCTCAGAACGTGCGCAGCTTCCTGTGGTACTTTCAGTCCCTTCTTTAGAGAACTGTGGATTTAATGGAATTGAAACACCACTGAAGAAACTCCACCAGCTGTTTGTGATGGGCATCTAATCCAGGTTCATCTCCTCAACAGCAGCAGCAGCAGGAGGAGGAGGAGGAGGAGAGGGGACGAAGGTTACACAGCAGGAAGTAACGCCGCTGTACTGATGTCCAATCAGCTGCTAGAACTGAATTGTGCGTGTTTAGTGTGTAAACAGCGATTAGCAGTCTTAAGTATTATGTAAACACGTGAAGTTGGACGTGAATGTGCGTTATGAGAGTGTCTTTGAGAGTGTATGAACGAGACGAAGTAAGAGAGATAAAGATGTGTGTGTGTGTGTGTGTGTGTGTGTGTGTGTGTGTGTGTGTGCTATTCTGTATGTATGAGTGTGTGTGGGAGAGTGAGATTTGATGTGTTCGTGCATACAAAAGGGAGTGTGTGCGTGCGTGCATATATTGTGTATGCCAGAGTGCATGTGGGTGAGAGAATTTGTAGAAAAAAAAAGTGTGTGTGTGTGTGTGTGTGTGTGTGTGTGTGTGTGTGTGTGTGTGTGTGTGTGTGTGTGTGTGTGTGTGTGTGTGTGCGAATGAGATTCTTTAGAAAACAGGTACTTGTTTGACATTGTGTGTTTATACAATGTGTGTATGTTTGTGTGTAACTGAATGCGGGTGTGTGTGTGTGTGTGTGAGTGTGTGTTTGTGTGTGTAAATGAGAGAGTGAAGAATACAGATTTATTTGACTGATTTTGTGTGTGTGTGTGTGTGTGTGTGTGTGTGTGTGTGTGTGTGTGTGTGTGTGTGTGTGTGTGTGTGCAAATAAGATTCTTTAGAAAACAGGTATTTGTTTGCGATTGTGTGTTTGTGTGAGTTTTATGCAATTTGTGTGTAAATGAATGCGTGTGTGTGTGCGCTTGCGTGCGTGTGTGTGTGTGTGTGTGTGCGCATCACAGATGCAGCCACTCCTCTGATTAAACATGTAGAGTAAATATTGGCGGCTGCTTTCCCGTATCCGCGCTCGGTTTATCGGACAGAGCCAGCCTGACGGGTGCGGTGGAGGTTGTAGATTCTCGCCGTTCTCTCGGCTCCCGTCCTGTTCTTTCCCCCTCACACGCTCCAAAAGCTTCGGAATTCGTTTACGGATGTTCATCTGAATTTCCACAGAGTGAGTTAGCGGAACGTAAAGGGGCGAAAGAAGAGACGTGGGAGCTGGGACGCTCTGGCACTTTGGAGGAGTTTCCATAAAGTACTTAATACAGCTACAGAATACCGACTGGTCAGAAGGCGTTGATGAATTCTCCAGAACGGCGGCTCTGACAGGAGCGCAGGTTTATATTAGCACGCTCGTTCTAATACGTTAGCGTTTCTATAGCAACAGCGGAGGCTTCACGTGAACGCGTTAAAAATGGGGTGTAGACACTGATAAGGTGACGTTTCCTTAAAGTAAGGAGATGTTTATTTAACAGGCGCTGTTTACACTGGTCACATGACCGTTCGTGCACACCGCGCATGCGCGTACAAGTGTAAACAGGAAGTCGGGTGCTAGTCCAAACCGTGTAGGGCTTCCGCCGCTGGAAATGAGGTTAGTCGGCGATGGCTCTGATCGTAACTCGCCTCTTGCGCATGTCGCAGCTGCAGGATTATGAAATACGGAACTGAACCGCACGACGGCTGTAGGAATGACGACAAAGCCAGCAAAGAGTCCGGTTCAGTCTCCGTGTTGTTGTGGATACGATCGAGGTAGCGTAACGGTCACGTGGTAGGGGCTTGACGAATCGGGGAAGGATACGCGACGATCCAGGAGACCCAATCGGGGGGCGATGTGGGCGGAGCCACGCCTTCGTTTTCAAAAGTCCCCGTTTTGGTCTGTTTACACTGAAGCGCCAGTTCGGAGTTTTCAAACTAAAACGGGGTCTACGGCGTCTCCGAAAGTCTCCAGCGGAGTAGTGTAGACGACAGGCGTAACCGTAGCAACGAAAATGCACTATTGTAAACAGAGCCTTGGTTTTCCGACAGCTTCAGGACAGAGGAGTTTACGCTTTGCGGTGAGGGAACGACTGTTTACAGCCGCTACAACGCACGTGAGGACTTGTTTTGCGGGTTTTCCCACAACATTAACTGGAACTCTACTGTAAATAGAGGAGTACGACATGATGTTGTTGTTCGGTCAATTATAAAATGATCACTTTCGGTAAAAGACTTGGGGACATGCTGTAATTGGAAGATAATCGGCTTTCGGGAAGTCGTTGCTGGTTAACGGTGAACACATCGCTCGCTGTCACGCCGGCTGCTCGGGAATTTCGTCGGACGTTAAAATATCGGCTCCAATCGAATGCCCTTTGCGTTCGAGATGAATAATTAAGCTTCCCGTCCGGGCTTTAATCGCGTGAGTCACGGGCTTTGCCGTGAGCGAGATGTCGACTCAGCGCAGCATGAATCTCTGAGGTGGGATCTGAGACACGTCTGCCTTTCACAGTGCGAGTGTGATGTTTACGCACCGGTGCAGGATCCACGTGCTGGTTTAAGATCATACGAGTTATGAATGCAGGAGTGTAGACCAGCGCTGATCAATGAACACTAAACGTAACCGATATTTCAGCCCAGATCCCACGCAGTCAAATAACCATCACAGACTATTTCCAGGATCCAACAGCGCTGTGTAGTTTACTTACAAAAGTAACCCACATAGTAACAACCCTGTGGCCCCAAGCGTTGTTTATTCCTCTTATAACACCGCGATCCCACAACGACGACGTCTTATTAATTAAATACGTCGTTCTTTCTATCCGTTTATCGCTACATTTCATGTTTAAAGTACCTGCGTCGTACCCTCACCGGATTCTCTCTTATCTTTCTTATTTAGTTAATGAAACAAAACGAAAACGCAGATTGTCAAGGACGTTTGAAACCCCTCCTTCACCTCGGACGGTTCAAAGCGCTGACACTGGAGACTCCTTCCTTCAGGGTTAAGTACATGCGAGTCCCTGAGAGTGAGCTGTTACTATAGAGTAGAAGCGATATCATATTAGGACGAGCGCGTCAATATTACGCTGTGATTTGGAGCTGCGGTGCTGTCAGAGCGGCTGATATAGAACATGAAGGAGCGATTGATGTGATGTGATGATGAGGGTCTGTGATGCTCAGTGAGAAGGCGCGTGTGATTGTGGGGTTTATAAATAAACGTGGTTGGACGTAAGGTCGTATCGGGTAAGATGGTGGATCTTGTGGAGATCGGGGACGCTCCACACACCCGCACGTCCATAACAACGGTCCAGGAAGTCCGTGAAGAAACCCGGAGCGTTCCACTGCTGAAGTTCTCGATCTCGCTCACTGGAGCAGCCAGACACGTGTGCTAATGCCAGTGTTTATTCATGCCGGCACAGCACGATCGCTTCAACCATCGGGGGGATGGGGGGATGGGGGGATGGGTGGGGAGAGAGAGAGAGAGAGAGAGAATGAGAGAGACAGAGAGAGAAATCTTTTAAAATTCTATTATTATTATTATTAATTTAATTCTCCTTTCTCATCTATATTGATGTGTACTTTGAAGTAGTTTGAAATTGAAATTGAACGACACAGAGAGAGAGAAAATAAAAGCGAGATTGAGAAAGACAGACATTGAGAAAGAATAAGAGAAAGAGAATGAGAGACAGGCGGAGAGCGAGGGAGAGAAAATAAGAGCAAGAAGGAGAGAGAGAGAGAAGGAATGAGAGAGAGAGAGAGAGAGAGAGAGAAGGAGAGAGACAGACTGAGAGAACGAATAAGAGAAGGAGAATGAGAGACAGGCAGAGAGCGAGAGAGGGAAAATAAGAGCAAGAAGGAGAGAGAGAGAAAATAAGAGCAAGAAGGAGAGAGAGAGAAAATAAGAGCAAGAAGGAGAGAGAGAGAAAATAAGAGCAAGAAGGAGAGAGAGAGAAAATAAGAGCAAGAAGGAGAGAGAGAGAAAATAAGAGCAAGAAGGAGAGAGAGAGAAAATAAGAGCAAGAAGGAGAGAGAGAGAAAATAAGAGCAAGAAGGAGAGAGAGAGAAAATAAGAGCAAGAAGGAGAGAGAGAGAAAATAAGAGCAAGAAGGAGAGAGAGAGAAAATAAGAGAAGGAGAATGAGAGAGAGACAGACGGAGAGAAAGAAAAAGGGAATGATGGAGAAGGACAGAGAGAAAATAAGAGAAGGAGAATGAGAGAGACAGATGGAGAGAAGGAAAAAGAGAATGATGGAGAAGGACAGAGAGAAAATAAGAGAGAGAGAATGAGAGAGAGACAGACGGAGAGAAAGAAAAAGGGAATGATGGAGAAGGACAGAGAGAAAATAAGAGAGAGAGAATGAGAGAGACAGACGGAGAGAAAGAATAATAGAAAGAGATGGAAAGAGAAAAAGAAAGAATAAGAGAAACAGAATGAGAGATAGACGGAGAGAAAAATACTAGAAATGGTATAAAGACAGAATAAAAGTATGAAGACAGGAGGTATGAGAAACCACACCAGAGAGGGGCAGGAAAATATAGAGGAAGAGAAAGAAGTACTTAAAAAAACGAGGGATGAAAGTGGAGAAGAAAGAGAGGATAAGGAAAGCAGGAAAATGGTAAAGCAGGAATGTAGGCAGCTCTAGAGAAAGCCCTACCCGGGCAGGAGGAGAGAGGGGAAGAGGAGAAGATGGCCGTGTTGTGATGGTAGCAGGCTGAGCTTGGCAGCGCTGCACTGTACGATGCGACACCAGAAGCTTCACGGCCGACTTCATCTGGACGTGAGAGACCAAACACAGCGGCTCATACATATGCACGAGAACACACACTTTCACACGGATCCGAGAGCAGTGTGGTGGACTGCGGTCGCGGGAACTGCTCGCAGATCAGTTTAAAGCGGAGCGCATGCAGTGATTTCCCATGAGCTGTCGGTCTCAGTCTGAACTGTAGACATTACGCAGTATTAATGCTCGATGTTCTGCGCTTATATAGCGCTCTTTAACGTATCTCATTCACACACACACACACACACACACACACACACACACACACACACACACACACACACACTCACACACCAACGATAACGGAGATGCCGTGCAAGGCGCTAACGGGGTTCAGTGTCTTGCCCGAGGACACTTCGGCATGTAAAGTCACGTGTGCTGAGAATCGAACCGCCGACCCTACGATTACCCTACCCGCTCCACCACCTGATCCAACACTGCCGAATACCGGATTCTGATTGGTCAGAAGGTACTGATTAATGTTCTGGAACAGCAGCTCTCTAATTAAGAAGTATAATTGTTCCTCTGTATTAAAAAGCATCACCAACACACACCAAATCCGAGAAACAACCTCGATATGGAAACGTATCAGGTAGAGAATTCACGTGAACTGATTAGCCCTCGGTTTAATAGCGGTAGCAACGCACGGTCGGATACACACTGCTGAATGCATGGTGAAAGGAGATACAGATTTCCTTTGAAGGATTGACACGTGAACAATCTTTAAACCCCGGACACGGCCTCTGCCGTATTTTCTCCCCTTCTCCGTCTGCGTCTCTTTCTCCGTCCCCCCAGCCCTCGTCGCCGGTGTGCCAGGGCTTCTTCACACTCCGCCTTCTCAGGCAGATGGTCATGGAGGAGGATAATGAATGCACGCAGGTGGAAGGGAAGACCGAGAGAAAGAGATGGAGAGAGAGATAAATAAAGAAGTCTGTTCGCTTATCCATCCGCAGCGCCGTGTTTTCTCTTCGGTTTGGCGGGAAAATGTATTAAAGGTGGCTTTACTCTGTATGGTCCCTGGACAAACATGGCACATGGGAAAAACGCACGTTATCGACGGCCGATGGCAGCTGAGGCGTTTCCGATTCAGATCTCATCCCGTGAGTGCTGACATGGAGACGGTTGGCTGTAGGATAAAGCCAAATACACGGGGCAGCTACGGATATGATAACCGTCATGATGGAACATAAACAAAACATGCTAACGGACAGATCAATCTCCTTAAAGTGTCTACGCGAGCCTGTTTTCTGCACCAGCTGATCATGCTGATTGACGACGTCAGCCGATGACGCTCGTTCCCTTCGGTCGCAGGTCCTGTCGTCAGACGCTCTACATTGTGTAATGACGTGGAGAACACACTCTTTCCCACAGTCTGTTATAGAATTTTGCTGAGATTCTAACGAAACGGCACGATAACCGACGTTGACGAGAACTGATCGGAGACGCCGAACACAAATAAGGTAGAGCGAGTCTTAAGCGTGCAGGACTTTATACATTAGGGCTATACATAAAGAGTTGAAGTGACGCGAGCCGACGTTTTTCATCAGACGTGAGCGACTGAATCCGGACCTTGTGCGGGAGCTTCTGCGCTTTTCGTTCTCCTGGTGGAAAATAATAACGCCTTTTTTGAAAAATCCCTTATTTCGGGGTTCGAAAGAAAAATTGGATCCAAGAGTACACCCTGAACCGCCAGAGAAAGTGTAATGGCCACTTTATCGACTAAAAATAAAGACCCAGCATGTGTCAGGGTCCAGACTTACATTCCTTATTCTCATAACTACCTACCTTTTTGTTTTATTAGTTTCACTGATTTAGTGATTTAAGCGAGACGAGACTCAGTAATTCTAGCAGCAGAGAGATCAATATGTTGTGGTTAATTGCACCAAATACGGCAATAAAAAAAAAAAAAAAAAAAAAAAAAAAAAACCTCACCTGTATTGTCTTGCTTATGTCTGTACTTCAATCTTTTTTCTTCGGAGAGCAATTACGCCTTCTTCAGATGTGAACTTGACAGCGTAGAGGTTGTAAAAGAAAGTCCTGCCACAAAGAGAGGGAAAAAAATAAACTCCTGAAGACCTGTGCAAAGATATTTTGGACAGCCTATCGGGCTGGAAAAGGTTAGGAAGCCATTTCTAAGGCTTTAGGGCTCCAGTGAACCACAGTTAGGGCCACTTTGTCCAAACGGAGGCCGTTTGGAATACTTGTTAATCTCACTGGGAATGTCCATCCATTTTCTATACCACTAGACAAGATCACATGCGAGCCTGGAGTCTATCCCAGGGGATACAAGGTGGGGGACACTTTGGACAGGGTGCTAACCTATTACAGGGCACAATCTCCTGCTATGAAAAATTTGTGAATGCCAATCAGCCAACAATCATGTGTCATTGGGAGGAAACCCCTGCTCAAACTGGGTCGAGGCGGGATTCGAACCCCCGATCCTGGAGGTGCAAGGCAAACATGCCCTTTTAGTGTCCATCCTGTGGAAATCGCTCCCAGAGCAAGGTGTAGAATCATTCAGGACGTCGCTTTGAATGCTTGCCTCTTGTTTGCCAAGAAGCACCTGGATGATCCTCAGGAGTCCTGGAACGCTGTTCTGTGGACAGGTGGATCTAAACGTGGAACGACATGGGCCTCATGAGAACCAAACCCTGCCTTTAACAGTGAGAACCTCACGGGAACAGTCAAGCATGGAGGTGGTGGTGGTGGGATGGTTTAGAGATGCTTTGATGTTTCAGGACCTTGCCATTCTGGAAGGAATGTCAGGAGAATCTGTCTGTGAACTGAAAAGTACGAACTTCACATCGACGGGTTCTTCATTCACTCAGGCTCTCCTGTATGCGTCCTTAGGCTTTGGTTGAAGATCTGATGACATTCAGTATTAAAAAAGAGATGCAAAAGTGAAAAATCAGACGGGGGGCAAAGACTTTTTCACTGCACTGTATATTAAATGTAGACAGAGGCAGTAACGTTTCAGCACAGCACACAAAGTTACCGAGAAACAAAGAGTTTCTGATGCAAGCCTGTAGGAGGTTTTTGAGGAGTTCACCTCCTACTGCTACACTTCTTTTTCCATGATTTGTTGTTAGTCAGAAAACTTTGTGCACTACGCTTCTTTTGACTGTTTTTACTTTTCTCATTGAGTTCGAGTAAACTTTTGAACTTTTGCATTTCCACACTGTTTTTGAGTCTTGAGAGTAAACTGTCTGACAGTGGCGCTTAAATTCGAGGTCGGAATTGCACATGTCTGAGACACGCCTCTATTTTACTCAAACTCCTCCCCCACGTGTGTAACTCTGCAGGAAATGCTGAATAGAGTTTCAGTCTGTAGCTACGTCTGAGGTCTGAATATGGATGTGCTCACGTTCAGTATTAAATGCTCACTGCACGTGTGTAACGAAACTGTAGTGGGACTAGGGTGTGTTTATGTGGCCCAAGCAGTGAATAATGTGTGTGTTTTGGGACACTTCCAAAGTAAATGGCCTAAATTGTGAAAAGGTGTGTAATTTGGGGCACTTCCACATTAGACAGAGGATGTTGTTTATGTGGCCTATATAGTGACTACGGTGTGTGGATTAGGACACGTCCACAGTGGACTAATGATGATATGTACATGGCCTACAGTACATAGTGACTACGGTGTGTGGATTAGGACACGTCCACAGTGGACTAATGATGATATGTACATGGCCTACAGTACATAGTGACTACGGTGTGTGGATTAGGACGCGTCCACAGTGGACCAATGATGATATGTACGTGGCCTACAGTACATAGTGACTACGGTGTGTGGATTAGGACGCGTCCACAGTGGACCTATGATGATATGTACATGGCCTACAGTACATAGTACATACGGTGTGTGGATTAGGACGCGTCCACAGTGGACCGATGATGATATGTACGTGGCCTACAGTACATAGTGACTACAGTGTGTGGATTAGGACGCGTCCACAGTGGACCGATGATGATATGTACGTGGCCTACAGTACATAGTGACTACGGTGTGTGGATTAGGACGCGTCCACAGTGGACTGATGATAGTGTTTGTGACAGAAAGAGGAACAAACTGTAAATCACTAAATCTGCTCCTGATATTAGTGTCCTACATAGTGCCCCTGATTCTCTGACATGGGGAATAGGGGCACCAATTCCCCATGGGGCACCAAGTGGGAGTTGAATACTTTCAGAAGTTTTTTTTCTTATAGTTTTTAAAAGTAGGAAAAACTGAATGTGTTTAAATAACGGTGAGGAATAATAAAGATGGAAATATAAATATATATGTATATGTGTGTGTGTGTGTGTGTGTGTGTGTGGTGTGTGTGTGGTGTGGAGGAGGTCTTGAACAGCTCACTAACCCCAAACAGATTCTTCTGCTCTCTGATCCTATTTTGTGCCCTGCAGGAATCTGTTTGGGGTTAGTGAGCTGTTCAAGACCTCCTCCACACACCACACACACACACACACACTCACACACACACCCCATAATGTGGAGTGATGATCCATAACACAAGCGTCTGACTCACACACTTCCTCTCCTAATGGTCAGTGTCACTGAGGAGATTATCTTCATTAACACCACGAAGCTGTACACACACACACACACACACACACACACACACACACACACACACACACACACACATATCTGTGCAGACTCCGAGTAAATGAACAAGAAGAACTGAATTTAAAGATGTAAATCTAGAATGCGGGTTACGGAAGGTTCTACAGGTTGTGAAGGTTCTACAGGCAGTCGCCCTGACCCTGCGAAGCACCATGTGGGTTCTTTAATGAGCTCTCCGCTTAACAACCGAGCGACTCTCATTACCGCTGGAGTCATGCAGGCTGGGAGTGATGTAGTGTGGCGGGGAGAAAAAGTGAAAAATGCACTTGTGTCGTTTGTGTCATGCTGTTGTGGGAATTTAATCAACAGTTGCGTGACGAGATGAAGCAGTTACTGTTACCAACCCAAAGTTTATTACCTTCCTATAAAATCGAATGTCTCAAAGTGTTCTATTCGTCTCATACCGCCGGATTTATTATTGAAATAAGGTCTTCATTTTACGTTTAAGCGCCTGTCCTCGCTTACGTTAACAGCAGCGATAAACAACCAGACATTTTTTTTTTTTTTTTTTTTTATTCTTCTTGAAGTTAATAAGAAAAACAATTCACAAACACAAAAGCGCCGACACTGGAGACTCCTTCCGTCGACGTTAAATAAACGTCTCCTGAACAACACTGTAAAAGCGGATGAGTTCATTTAACTCCAAAACGTTTCAGGAAACTAATCACCTCAAAGATTTTACGTTGGTGAATCAATTTCTTTAAGCCCAATGCACTTAGATACAACAAAAATGCAGTTTAAATGACAAAGCTTGTGTTATATTTATGTGTATTGGCCTTAAAGAAATTGAATTTATCGGCTTAATATTTTTGAGGTAATTAGTTTCCTCAGATTTTTGGAGTTAAACGAACTGATCCGCTTTTACAGTGTTTTATCCGGTTATGTAGCGCGTCCGTCGTACAGGTCTCTGTGAATGAGCTGTTACTATAGAAACGGTAGAGTTTTAGTGCCTTTTAGAGCGCATCACAGGAATATAAACCTGTATTTTTACTGAAATCATTGGTATTGCATAGGCATATATATATACGAATAGTTGCTGTAGGTGTTTCACCTTGCATCGGGGCGTCTCGTCAGATCTCCATGGGGAGAGGAGCTTTGAACTGAATTAAGAAACAATATCGTACCCTTACACCGTACACACAAGGTCATACTGTAAGTTCCATCTAGACACCATTTTAGTTTGGTTGAAATGAAAGAACTGAAAAACTCCCCGCAGGTCAGACGCATCATCTGCGTAATGGTTATAATACGTGATGGATCTTCTAGCATCATCTCCTTACTCCTGTTTGGGATATTTAACACAACCGCCCATTGGTTTTTTTACATCTTCTTCTGTAATCTACTTCCTTTGTTGCCCTTGGAGCTCAGAACACTCCGGTTTGGTATTGAAGTGAGGGATGAAAAACTCTTTATTAAACTTTACTGTGCGCTGAGGGATCTGCCAGATGCTCAGGAGGGGATACGTGTCTGACGCTAATCCAAGTGTTGATGCGTTTCATGATCACGGCGGCAGTGACCTTGACTAGAGTAAAGATGTTGTTTTAACTTCGGCGGAAAGTTCCCACACCGTATACGGTAAAAAAAAAAAAACATCAAGCTAAAGACGTTTACAAAGCGACCTGGTGCTAGAGCGCTCGGAAAATGATTTACTCTTCCATTTCGAGGGTTCTGAAACGCACAAAACCCCGTTAAGCCTTAACCACACCCGAGCCCCCTGGGGTTAGCGTGATGCATGTACGTTTCTCGTGTTTTGGTCGATGTGAAATAACGACGTCTGACCACACTGCCGCTTTAGTTTCCGTCAATCGGTGCTTCAGATCGAATTTCTGTCCTCTCTCGAACGCCATCTGGAAACATGACGGAGGTCCGTGTGTAACGGAGTTTCGTTCCCTGGGGTGCAAACTTTTTTTTATATGTATGCTTGAAGGTAGAACAGTCCTCCTGAAGGTCGAATGATTCACCTGGATAAGGTTTAAAAGTGCACCACGTTCTCTAGATTGTCTGAGAAATACTCTTTAGGGGATCCGGTTATAAACAGTTCAATACGCGTTTTTGTTGCAATCTTCAATTTGTTTATTCATGTGTTTTTTTTTTCCCCCCTTTTCGATTTGTGTAGAATTGTACGTGCCTTCATAATAATGCATGCAAAGAATTCTAAAAGAGTTGATATATTGTGCTGCAGTGCTAAAGCGTGGTGAGATAAATATATATATATATACTCCAAACATGAGGTGAAAAGCAAGTAATGAGACCCTGACCTTCATCAAACTCTCCCCCAACTCCATCTTTCTTCCGATATCTTTCAGCTCCGGGTTTCTTCTCCTCTACCTCGCCGTGTCCGGACGCAGTGCTGCTTTCACACTCCTCAGCTTCTCACGCAGACGGTATACATGCAGGTCAAGAGAGGTGAATGAGAAGGAGAGACAGGTTAAGAACGGGGAGAGATAGAGATGAATGAGAGGCAGAGACTTTACTCGTGTTTGTTTATGTGGAGCGTCCGCCGTACACGTTGCTATAGAAACGATAGCGCGTTCATATAAACGTGTGATTTGCAGCTGCGCTGCTGTCAGAGCTGCTGTTATAGAAAACTAATCAAGACCTTCTGACCAATCGCGATCCAGGCTTCGAGAGCACTGTAGTGTAATATCACTCGTACCTATCGTCTTCATACGGTCGTTCCGCTGTGTGATGAGGGCCAGACGAGGATGACGTTTGGGTTCCTCTCAAGATTTCAGGAAACTTCAGCAGGAAACTTGGTTTGCGTGAGCCAGAAGGTTAAATCGTTCGAGGAGATACAAACTCCAAATATGGCCAGAAATGGCTGCAGGATACCAAAATGGCTGCAGGATACAGAATCATCGTGTTGCAATGAGTATCTCAGTCTATACCTTTGATGCTTTGGTAATCTTGTGGTCTGAAGTGAAGAAGTCATCAACCTACTGAAGACACTTCATTGTGTTGAAGTAAAAATGCTTTCCTCCCATGTGCTTAAGCTCAAAACATCGCCCACTGCGCTAATCTTTTCGCTCATTTTTCAGGAAGGGGTGCCAAAAATTCTGGAGCTGACGACCATGCTTCCTCTGCATTTCATGCCAGATGAAGCTAATGAAGGATTCCTCCAGCAAGGGTTCTTCCCTGCTGTTCATAATCCACAATCTGTTTTTCAATTTCATTACATTTTTTTTTTAGAAAATAAACAAGATTGTTAATATTAGAAAAAAAATAAGATCATGAGCTGTGTGGTCACATGTCACAGGTCACATGTCCATAACATATCCATACCTGTGCTAGGGTTAGGGGTTACGAGTGTGTTCAGGAGTGTCCCACACACACTAATAATAATTATAGATATTTTTATCTGGGTCAGTTGAGCATTAAGTATTACGCTGGGGTGGAAAGGATGTATAGAGGAATTAGTGTGTGTGTGTGTGTGTGTGTGTGTGTGTGTGTGTGTGTGTGTGTGTGTGTGTGTGTGTGTGTGATTTTTCTCAGCAGGTGAATGAGATGCTACCGTCGTCCTTACAATTCCTCTGCTGATGAACGTCTGTCCTGATGGATGTCACGGCGATGAAAATGTCTTTCTCGTGTCGCCTCCTTATCCATTCCTCCAGAACAAATCCATCAGCCTGTGTGTGTGCGAGTGTGTGTGTGTGTGTGTGCGAGTGTGTGTGTGTGCGGAGGATTTATCTATGTTTACGCAACAGCTCCCATTAAGCTTGTTACTGAGGAACATAACATCAGTATACAGACACATGACTGACTGATTCATATTTCATAATCACGCTTCTGCAGTCCTCAGTGCATCACACACACACACACACACACACACACACACACAACACTGGGCGGTGTTCATGTGCTGTTGGCATTGACTGTTTAAACCATTGGGTCCACTATCACTTCCTGTCTTTCTTATATCAGGTACCAACATTTAATAGAAAATGTTACTCAAGTTGTCCTTATTATTATAAATTATATCTGTATCTGTATTACACCAACAACTGGATGGACGTGTACGCTGCTCTAAAACCTGCATATACATTTCCAGATCTACAAACTCTGCCCATTCCATCCGGTGTCCCAACTTTTTTGGGATTTGGGGTTGTAGAAATGAGAACAGCGCAGCAGAAGACCCATCCCCCAGCCATGAGATACAGTATTAGCGTGCCATCGGGGTCACGGCACCAAGTCGGTAGAGATGTAGCAAATCTGAGATGATAGCCTTCAAACGTTAGCATTCTGTTTATAATAGATAGTAGACCATTAACATTTCACATAGTCTGCCCTCTTCCAATGGGGTCTAATTACCATTCAGTGTCCATAAGTACTTGGACAGTGACGGCATGACGCTTAACTCTGCCTCTGTACACTTTCAGCTTTACCTCAAGCGGTTTAACAACAACGCTGCATTAACGTGGCGTGGAGTCCCTCCATTTTCACGGTCAAACTCACATAACCATAAATATTTGGACTATTTATAAGACTTTGCTCCAAATCCTTTGCAGTTCCTGAAATCCGGAACTCATGGACATCATCAAATGCTGAGTTTCCTCCCTCGCTTGAGATGCTTTGCTCAGGCCTTTACTGCAAAAAACAAAACAAAACAACGGCTATAATTCTTAAAGAGTTCCTGCGACGTTTTCGTTAAACCCCTTGGATTCAAACCGGGCGTCTTCACTTCAATCACATCTTCAATGCTTCATGTCAAATCCATCGTGGTGGTGTACAGGGGCAAACGTATGAAAATTGTGGCACTGTCCAAATACTTATGGACACGAAACGTGGGTGCGTCTTTAATTATATACTTGGAAAATGGCAGTGGGAGGGCATGCCTTGAAGGCGGTAGATGGAAGACCTTGATTAGGAAGAAGAACATCCTTGATATTGTGTTAGCGAGCTAGCTGACGTGGGCTAAGACATATTCTAGGACTGTTATTATCTTTACTCTCAAAGTTAATACTACCTAGCTGGATAACGTATGCTAAGTTTATACGATTTTTGAGAGAAGTTGCGTCCTCGAGTGCAATCGTGGAAATGATCGAGAGCCAAATGTCTGCTCAACTGCTTAAAAGGCGTGCTCGTCTGTGTACTCAGGGACACGCCCACCGATCTGTGATGTGCAGGGACGTCCTTCATTTCTCCTCTAACGCTGCATTGCAATGCTTTCGGAAAGCTGTTCCTCACCGCGGCTGTGTCTTACACCCAGTTTGCATCATCCTCATCCTTACCTTGTCTTTACTAGGACCATCCAGAACTGTCTTTCTGCATGTCTGATGTTTGTGTCTCATTTTTACGAGCATGTGTCAGGGTTGAAGTTCTTGTATTTAATGAGCTGACGTCAAGTTTGAAGTGCTTTGGCTTATTGCGTATGTACAGAGCGTTTTCCCATCACTTTATCCGCTGGGACAAACGCACTTCTCTAGGAAGGACAGGACAGATGACGAGGACAGGCTCGATGACCACAAGGACCTCTCAAAGAGCTTTGCTGGATAAAATATAGCCGACTGGAGCACTTCAGACGTTCAATACTTTCTGTGCTTTAACTCAACCGATTCGTCGTCTGACAGGCATGACGATTAGCCCAGTAGATTAACAGCGCTGTTGAATTCTGCGTC